>NW_027184780.1:0-368825 GCF_040668555.2 Bombus flavifrons | reverse complement strand
GCGTTATACTATATAACGTAATACGGTATAACGTTATACCATATAACGTTATACTATATAACGTAATACCATATAACGATATACTATATAACGTAATTCGTTATGACGTTATATCATATAACGTATTAGGTTATGACGTTACTCCATATAACGTTATAATATATAACGTAATACGATATAACGTTATACCAAATAACGTATTGCGTTATAACGTTATACCATATAACGTATTACGTTATAACGTTATACCATATAGCGTTATACTATATAACGTAATACGTTATAACGTTATACCATATAACGTTATACCATATAACGTATTACGTTATAACGATATACCATATAACGTATTACGATATAACGTTATACCATATAGCGTTATACTATATAACGTAATACGTTATAACGTTATACCATATAACGTTATACTATATAACATAATACGTTGTAACGTTATACCATATAACGTTATACCCTATAACGTATTGCGAAATAACGTAATACCATATAACGCTACACTATATAACGTAATACGTTATAACGTTATACCATATAACGTTATACTATATAACATAATACGTTGTAACGTTATACCATATAACGTTATACCCTATAACGTATTGCGAAATAACGTAATACCATATAACGCTACACTATATAACGTAATACGTTATAACGTTATACCATATAACGTATTAGGCTATAACGTAATACCATATAACGTTATACTATATAACGTAATACGTTATGACGTTATACCACATAACGTATTAGGTTATGACGTTATACCATATAACGTTATACTATATAACGTAATACGTTATAACGTTATACCATATAATGTATTACGTTATAACGTTATACCATATAACGTTATACTATATAACATAATACGTTGTAACGTTATACCATATAACGTTATACCATATAACGGATTACGTTATAACGTTATACCATATAACGTATTACGATATAACGTTATACCATATAGCGTTATACTATATAACGTAATACGTTATAACGTTATACCATATAACGTTGTACTATATAACGTAATACGTTAGAACGTTATACCATATAACGTATTAGGTTATAACGTTATACCATATAGCGTTATACTATATAACGTAATACGTTATAACGTTATACCATATAACGTTATACTATATAACGTAATACTTTATAACGTTATACCATATAACGTTATACCATATAACGTATTGCGTTATAACGTTATACCATATAACGTTATACCATGTAACTTATACGTTATAACGTTATACTATATAACTTATACGTTATAACGTTATTCTATATAACGTAATACGTTATAACGTTATACCATATAACGTTATACTATATACCGTAATACTTTATAACGTTATACCATATAACGTTATACCATATAACGTTAAACTATATAACGTAATACGTTATAACGTTATACTATATAATGTATTTCGTTATAACGTTATACCATACAGCGTTATACTATATAACGTAATACGTTATAACCTTATACCATATAACGTTATACTATATAACGTAATACGTTATAACGTTATACCATATAACGTTATACTATATAACATAATACGTTGTAACGTTATACCATATAACGTTATACCATATAACGTTATACCAAATAACGTATTACGTTATAACGTTATACCATATAGCGTTATACTACATAACGTAATACGTTATAACGTTATACCATATAACGTTATACTATATACCGTAATACTTTATACCGTTATACCATATAAAGTTATAGCATATAACGTTAAACTATATAACGTAATACGTTATAACGTTATACCAAATAACGTATTACGTTATAACGATATACCATATAACGTATTACGTTATAACGTTATACCATATAGCGTTATACTATATAACGTAATACGTTATAACGTTATACCATATAACGTTATACTATATAACATAATACGTTGTAACGTTATACCATATAACGTTATACCATATAACGTTATACCATATAACGTATTAGGTTATAACGTTATACCATATAACGTATTACGTTATAACGTTATACAATATAACGTTATACTATATACCGTAATACTTTATACCGTTATACCATATAACGTTATAGCATATAACGTTAAACTATATAACGTAATACGTTATAACGTTGTACCAAATAACGTATTACGTTATAACGATATACCATATAACGTATTACGTTATAACGTTATACCATATAGCGTTATACTATATAACGTAATACGGTATAACGTTATACCATATAACGTTATACTATATAACGTAATACGTTATAACGTTATACCATATAACGTTATACTATATAACATAATACGTTGTAACGTTATACCATATAACGTTATACCATATAACGTTATACCATATAACGTATTACGTTATAACGTTATACCATATAACATATTACGATATAACGTTATACCATATAGCGTTATACTATATAACGTAATACGTTATAACGTTATACCATATAATGTTGTACTATATAACGTAATACGTTAGAACGTTATACCATATAACGTATTAGGTTATAACGTTATACCATATAACGTTATACTATATAACGTAATACGTTATAACTTTATACCATATAACGTATTACGTTATAACGTTATACCATATAGCGTTATACTACATAACGTAATACGTTATAACGTTATACCATATAACGTTATACTATATACCGTAATACTTTATACCGTTATACCATATAACGTTTTAGCATATAACGTTAAACTATATAACGCAATACGTTATAACGTTATAACGATATACCATATAACGTATTACGTTATAACGTTATACCATATAACGAATTACGATATAACGCTATACCATATAACGTTATACTATATAACGTAATACGTTATAACGTTATACCAAATAACGTATTACGTTATAACATTATACCATTTAACCTATTACCTTATAACGTTATACCATATAGCGTTATACTATATAACGTAATACGTTATAACGTTATTCCATATAACGTTATACTATATAACGTAATACGTTATAACGTTATACCATATAACGTTAGACTATATAACATAATACGTTGTAACGTTATACCATATAACGAGATACTATATACAGTAATACCATATAGCGTTATACTATATAACGTAATACGTTACAACGTTATACCATATAACGTATTAGGTTATAACATTATACCATATAACGTTATACTATATAACGTAATACGTTATAACGATATACCAAATAACGTATTACGATATAACGTTATACCATATAACGTTATACTATAAAACGTAATACGTTATAACGTTATACCATAAAACATCATACCGTATAACGTTATACTATATAACGTAATACGTTATAACGTTATACCATATAACGTTATACTATATAACATAATACGTTGTAACGTTATACCATCTAACGTATAACGTTATAACGTTATGCGCATATAACGTATTACGATATAACGTTATTCCATATAACGTTATACTATATAACGTAATACGTTATAACGTTATGCGCATATAACGCATTACGATATAACGTTATACCATATAACGTTATACTATATAACGTAATACGTTATAACGTTATAGCAAATAACGTATTACGTTATAACGTTATACCAAATAACGTATTACGTTATAACGTTATACCATATAACGTATTAGGTTATAACGTTATACCATATAACGTTATACTATATAACGTAATACGTTATAACGTTATACCATATAACGTTAGACTATATAACGTAATACGTTATATCGTTATAAAATACAACGTATTACGTTAGAACGGTATAACATATAGCGTTATATTATATAACGTAATACGATATAACGTTATTCCATATAACGTATTACGTTATAACGGTATATCAAATAACGTTATACTATATAACGTAATACGTCATAACGTCATACCATATAACGTCATACCGTATGACGTTATACTATATAACGTATTAGGTTATGACGTTATACCATATAACGTATTACGTTATACCATATAAAGTAATGCTTTATAACGTTATACCATATAACGTATTAGGTTATAACGTTATACCATATAACGTTATACTATATAACGTAATACGTTATGACGTTATACCATATAACGTTATACTATATAACGTAATACGTTATAACGTTATGCCATATAACGCATTACGTTATAACGGTTTACCAAATAACGTTATACTATATAACGTAACACGTCATAACGTTATACCATATAACGTCATACCGTATAACGTTATACTATATAACGTTATACGTTAGAACGTTATACCATATAACGTATTAGGTTATAACGTTATACCATATAACGTTATACTATATAACGTAATACGTCATAACGTTATACCATATAGTGTATTACGTTATAACGTTATACCATATAGCGTTATACTATATAACGTAATACGTTATAACGTTATACCATATAACGTTATACCATATAACGTATTACGTTATAACGTTATAACATATAACGTTATACTATATAACGTAATACGTTATAACGTTATACCATATAACGTTATACTATATAACGTAATACCATATAACGATATACTATATAACGTAATTCGTTATGACGTTATATCATATAACGTATTAGGTTATGACGTTACTCCATATAACGTTATAATATATAACGTAATACGATATAACGTTATACCAAATAACGTATTGCGTTATAACGTTATACCATATAACGTATTACGTTATAACGTTATACCATATAGCGTTATACTATATAACGTAATACGTTATAACGTTATACCATATAACGTTATACCATATAACGTATTACGTTATAACGATATACCATATAACGTATTACGATATAACGTTATACCATATAGCGTTATACTATATAACGTAATACGTTATAACGTTATACCATATAACGTTATACTATATAACATAATACGTTGTAACGTTATACCATATAACGTTATACCCTATAACGTATTGCGAAATAACGTAATACCATATAACGCTACACTATATAACGTAATACGTTATAACGTTATACCATATAACGTATTAGGCTATAACGTAATACCATATAACGTTATACTATATAACGTAATACGTTATGACGTTATACCACATAACGTATTAGGTTATGACGTTATACCATATAACGTTATACTATATAACGTAATACGTTATAACGTTATACCATATAATGTATTACGTTATAACGTTATACCATATAACGTTAAACTATATAACATAATACGTTGTAACGTTATACCATATAACGTTATACCATATAACGTTATACCATATAACGTATTACGTTATAACGTTATACCATATAACGTATTACGATATAACGTTATACCATATAGCGTTATACTATATAACGTAATACGTTATAACGTTATACCATATAACGTTGTACTATATAACGTAATACGTTAGAACGTTATACCATATAACGTATTAGGTTATAACGTTATACCATATAGCGTTATACTATATAACGTAATACGTTATAACGTTATACCATATAACGTTATACTACATAACGTAATACTTTATAACGTTATACCATATAACGTTATACCATATAACGTATTGCGTTATAACGTTATACCATATAACGTTATACCATGTAACTTATACGTTATAACGTTATACTATATAACTTATACGTTATAACGTTATACTATATAACGTAATACGTTATAACGTTATACCATATAACGTTATACTATATACCGTAATACTTTATAACGTTATACCATATAACGTTAAACTATATAACGTAATACGTTATAACGTTATACTATATAAAGAGATACTATATACCGTAATACTTTATAGCGTTATACCATATAACGTTATACCATATAACGTAGTACGTTATAACGTTATACCATATAACCTACTATGTAATAACGTGTTACGTTATAACGGTAAACCATTCAACGTTATACTATATAACGTAATACGTTGTAACGTAATACCATATAACGTATTGCGTTATAACGTTATACAATATAACGTTATACCATGTAACTTATACGTTATAACGTTATACCATATAACGTATTACGTTATAACGTTATACCATATAACGTATCCCGTTATAACGTAATACCATATAACGTTATACTATATAACGTAATACGTTATATCGTTATACCATACAACGTATTACGTTAGAACGGTATAACATATAGCGTTATATTATATAACGTAATACGATATAACGTTATTCCATATAACGTATTACGCTATAACGGTATATCAAATAACGTTATACTATATAACGTAATACGTCATAACGTCATACCATATAACGTCATACCGTATGACGTTATACTATATAACGTATTAGGTTATGACGTTATACCATATAACGTATTACGTTATACCATATAACGTAATGCTTTATAACGTTATACCATATAACGTAATGCTTTATAACGTTATACCATATAACGTATTAGGTTATAACGTTATACCATATAACGTTATACTATATAACGTAATACGTTATGACGTTATACCATATAACGTTATACTGTATAACGTAATACGTTATAACGTTATGCCATATAACGCATTACGTTATAACGGTATACCAAATAACGTTATACTATATAACGTAACACGTCATAACGTTATACCATATAACGTCATACCGTATAACGTTATACTATATAACGTTATACGTTAGAACGTTATACCATATAACGTATTAGGTTATACCGTTATACCATATAACGTTATACTATATAACGTAATACGTCATAACGTTATACCATATAGAGTATTACGTTATAACGTTATACCATATAGCGTTATACTATATAACGTAATACGTTATAACGTTATACCATATAACGTTATACCATATAACGTATTACGTTATAACGTTATAACATATAACGTTATACTATATAACGTAATACGTTATAACGTTATACCATATAACGTTATACTATATAACGTAATACCATATAACGTATTACGTTATAACGTTATAACATATAACGTTATACTATATAACGTAATACGTTATAACGTTATACCATATAACGTTATACTATATAACGTAATACCATATAACGATATACTATATAACGTAATTCGTTATGACGTTATATCATATAACGTATTAGGTTATGACGTTACTCCATATAACGTTATAATATATAACGTAATACGATATAACGTTATACAATATAACGTATTGCGTTATAACGTTATACCATATAACGTATTACGTTATAACGTTATACCATATAGCGTTATACTATATAACGTACTACGTTATAACGTTATACCATATAACGTTATACCATATAACGTATTACGTTATAACGATATACCATATAACGTATTACGATATAACGTTATACCATATAGCGTTATACTATATAACGTAATACGTTATAACGTTATACCATATAACGTTATACTATATAACATAATACGTTGTAACGTTATACCATATAACGTTATACCCTATAACGTATTGCGAAATAACGTAATACCATATAACGCTACACTATATAACGTAATACGTTATAACGTTATACCATATAACGTATTAGGCTATAACGTAATACCATATAACGTTATACTATATAACGTAATACGTTATGACGTTATACCACATAACGTATTAGGTTATGACGTTATACCATATAACGTTATACTATATAACGTAATACGTTATAACGTTATACCATATAATGTATTACGTTATAACGTTATACCATATAACGTTATACTATATAACATAATACGTTGTAACGTTATACCATATAACGTTATACCATATAACGTATTACGTTATAACGTTATACCATATAACGTATTACGATATAACGTTATACCATATAGCGTTATACTATATAACGTAATACGTTATAACGTTATACCATATAACGTTGTACTATATAACGTAATACGTTAGAACGTTATACCATATAACGTATTAGGTTATAACGTTATACCATATAGCGTTATACTATATAACGTAATACGTTATAACTTTATACCATATAACGTTATACTATATAACATAATACGTTGTAACGTTATACCATATAACGTATTACGTTATAACGTTATACCATATAACGTATTACGATATAACGTTATACCATATAGCGTTATACTATATAACGTAATACGTTATAACGTTATACCATATAACGTTATACTATATAACATAATACGTTGTAACGTTGTACCATATAACGTTATACCCTATAACGTATTACGAAATAACGTAATACCATATAACGCTACACTATATAACGTAATACGTTATAACGTTATACCATATAACGTATTAGGCTATAACGTAATACCATATAACGTTATACTATATAACGTAATACGTTATGACGTTATACCACATAACGTATTAGGTTATGACGTTATACCATATAACGTTATACTATATAACGTAATACGTTATAACGTTATACCATATAATGTATTTCGTTATAACGTTATACCATACAGCGTTATACTATATAACGTAATACGTTATAACCTTATACCATATAACGTTATACTATATAACATAATACGTTGTAACGTTATACCATATAACTTTATACCATATAACGTATTAGGTTATGACGTTACACCATATAACGTTATACCAAATAACGTATTACGTTATAACGTTATACCATATAGCGTTATACTACATAACGTAATACGTTATAACGTTATACCATATAACGTTATACTATATACCGTAATACTTTATACCGTTATACCATATAAAGTTATAGCATATAACGTTAAACTATATAACGTAATACGTTATAACGTTATACCAAATAACGTATTACGTTATAACGATATATCATATAACGTATTACGTTATAACGTTATACCATATAGCGTTATACTATATAACGTAATACGTTATAACGTTATACCATATAACGTTATACTATATAACATAATACGTTGTAACGTTATACCATATAACGTTATACCATATAACGTTATACCATATAACGTATTAGGTTATAACGTTATACCATATAACGTATTACGTTATAACATTATACAATATAACGTTATACTATATACCGTAATACTTTATACCGTTATACCATATAACGTTATAGCATATAACGTTAAACTATATAACGTAATACGTTATAACGTTGTACCAAATAACGTATTACGTTATAACGATATACCATATAACGTATTACGTTATTACGTTATACCATATAGCGTTATACTATATAACGTAATACGGTATAACGTTATACCATATAACGTTATACTATATAACGTAATACGTTATAACGTTATACCATATAACGTTATACTATATAACATAATACGTTGTAACGTTATACCATATAACGTTATACCATATAACGTTATACCATATAACGTATTACTTTATAACGTTATACCATATAACATATTACGATATAACGTTATACCATATAGCGTTATACTATATAACGTAATACGTTATAACGTTATACCATATAACGTTGTACTATATAACGTAATACGTTAGAACGTTATACCATATAACGTATTAGGTTATAACGTTATACCATATAACGTTATACTATATAACGTAATACGTTATAACTTTATACCATATAACGTATTACGTTATAACGTTATACCATATAGCGTTATACTACATAACGTAATACGTTATAACGTTATACCATATAACGTTATACTATATACCGTAATACTTTATACCGTTATACCATATAACGTTTTAGCATATAACGTTAAACTATATAACGCAATACGTTACAACGTTATACCAAATAACGTATTACGTTATAACGATATACCATATAACGTATTACGTTATAACGTTATACCATATAACGAATTACGATATAACGCTATACCATATAACGTTATACTATATAACGTAATACGTTATAACGTTATACCAAATAACGTATTACGTTATAACATTATACCATTTAACCTATTACCTTATAACGTTATACCATATAGCGTTATACTATATAACGTAATACGTTATAACGTTATTCCATATAACGTTATACTATATAACGTAATACGTTATAACGTTATACCATATAACGTTAGACTATATAACATAATACGTTGTAACGTTATACCATATAACGAGATACTATATACAGTAATACCATATAGCGTTATACTATATAACGTAATACGTTACAACGTTATACCATATAACGTATTAGGTTATAACGTTATACCATATAACGTTATACTATATAACGTAATACGTTATAACGATATACCAAATAACGTATTACGATATAACGTTATACCATATAACGTTATACTATAAAACGTAATACGTTATAACGTTATACCATAAAACATCATACCGTATAACGTTATACTATATAACGTAATACGTTATAACGTTATACCATATAACGTTATACTATATAACATAATACGTTGTAACGTTATACCATCTAACGTATAACGTTATAACGTTATGCGCATATAACGTATTACGATATAACGTTATTCCATATAACGTTATACTATATAACGTAATACGTTATAACGTTATGCGCATATAACGCATTACGATATAACGTTATACCATATAACGTTATACTATATAACGTAATACGTTATAACGTTATAGCAAATAACGTATTACGTTATAACGTTATACCAAATAATGTATTACGTTATAACGTTATACCATATAACGTATTAGGTTATAACGTTATACCATATAACGTTATACTATATAACATAATACGTTGTAACGTTATACCATATAACGTATTACGTTATAACGTTATGCGCATATAACGTATTACGATATAACGTTATACCATTTAACGTTATACTATATAACGTAATACGTTATAACGTTATACCATATAACGTATTAGGTTATAACGTTATACCATATAACGTTATACCATATAACGTAAAACTATATAACGTAATACGTTATAACGTTATACTATATAAAGCGACACAATATACCGTAATACTTTATAACGTTATACCATATAACGTAGAAGGTTATAAGGTTATACCATATAACGTACTATGTTATAACCTGTTACGATATAACGGTATACCATACAACGTTATACTATATAACGTAATACGTTATAACGTTATACCATATAACGTATTGCGTTATAACGTTATACCATATAACGTTATACCATGTAACTTATACGTTATAACGTTATACTATATAACTTATACGTTATAACGTTATACTATATAACGTCATACGTTATAACGTTATACCATATAACGTTATACTATATACCGTAATACTTTATAACGTTATACCACATAACAAGATACTATATACAGTAATACCATATAACGTTATACTATATAACGTAATACGTTACAACGTTATACCATATAACGTATTAGGTTATAACGTTATACCATATAACGTTATACTATATAACGTAATACGTTATAACGTTATACCAAATAACGTATTACGTTATAACGTTATACCAAATAACGTATTACGTTATAACGTTATACCATATAACGTATTACGTTATAACGTTATACCATATAGCGTTATACTATATAACGTAATACGTTATAACGTTATACCACATAACGTTATACTATATAACGTAATACGTTATAACGTTATACCATATAACGTTAGACTATATAACATAATACGTTGTAACGTTATACCATATAACGTTATACCATATAACGTATTACGTTATAACGTTATACCATATAACGTATTACGATATAACGTTATACCATATAGCGTTATACTATATAACGTAATACGTTATAACGTTATACCATATAACGTTGTACTATATAACGTAATACGTTATAACGTTATACCATATAGCGTTATACTATATAACGTAATACGTTATAACGTTATACCACATAACGTTATACTATATAACGTAATACGTTATAACGTTATACCATATAACGTTAGACTATATAACATAATACGTTGTAACGTTATACCATATAACGTCATACCATATACCGTAACACGTTATAACCTTATACCATATAACGTTATACTATAAAACGTAATACGTTATAACGTTATACCATATAACATCATACCGTACAACGTTATACTATATAACGTAATACGTTATAACGTTATACCATATAACGTATTACGTTATAACGTTATACTATATAGCGTTATACTGTATAACGTAATACGTTATAACGTTTTACCATATAACGTTATACTATATAACGTAATACGTTATAACGTTATACCATATAACGTTATACTATATAACATAATACGTTGTTACGTTATACCATATAACGTTATACCATATAACGTATTACGTTATAACGTTATGCCATATAACGTATTACGATATAACGTTATACCATATAACGTTATACTATATAACGTAATACGTTATAACGTTATACCATATAACGTACTAGGTTATAACGTTATACCATATAACGTTATACTATATAACGTAATACGTTATAACGTTATACCAAATAACGTATTACGTTATAACGTTATACCATATAACGCATTAAGTTATAACGTTATACCATATAGCGTTATACTACATAACGTAATACGTTATAACGTTATACCATATAACGAGATACTATATACAGTCATACCATATAACGTTATACTATATAACGTAATACGTTATAACGTTATACCATATAACGAGATACTATATACAGTAAAACCATATAACGTTATACTATATAACGTAATACGTTACAGCGTTATACCATATAACGTATTAGGTTATAACGTTATACCATATAACGTTATACTATATAACGTAATACGCTATAACGTTATAACAAATAACATATTACGTTATAACGTTATACCAAATAACGTATTACGTTATAACGTTATACCATATAACGTATTACGTTATAACGTTATACCATATAGCGTTATACTATATAACGTAATACGTTATAACGTTATACCATATAACGTTATACTATATACCGTAATACTTTATAACGTTATACCATATAACGTAAAACTATCTAACGTAATACGTTATAACGTTATACTATATAAAGAGACACAATATACCGTAATACTTTATAACGTTATACCATATAACGTTATACCATATAACGTAGAAGGTTATAAGGTTATACCATATAACGTACTATGTTATAACCTGTTACGATATAACGGTATACCATACAACGTTATACTATATAACGTAATACGTTATAACGTTATACCATATAACGTATTGCGTTATAACGTTATACCATATAACGTTATACCATGTAACTTATACGTTATAACGTTATACTATATAACGTAATACGTTATAACTATATACCAAATAACATATTACGTTATATCATTATACCATATAACGTATTACCTTATAACGTTATACCATATAGTGTTATACTATATAACGTCATACGTTATAACGTTATACCATATAACGTTATACTATATACCGTAATACTTTATAACGTTATACCACATAACAAGATACTATATACAGTAATACCATATAACGTTATACTATATAACGTAATACGTTACAACGTTATACCATATAACGTATTAGGTTATAACGTTATACCATATAACGTTATACTATATAACGTAATACGTTATAACATTATACCAAATAACGTATTACGTTATAACGTTATACCAAATAACGTATTACGTTATAACGTTATACCATATAACGTATTACGTTATAACGTTATACTATATAACGTAATACGTTATAACGTTATACCATATAACGTTAGACTATATAACATAATACGTTGTAACGTTATACCATATAACGTTATACCATATAACGTATTACGTTATGACGTTATATCATATAACGTTATACCATATAACGTCATACCATATACCGTAACACGTTATAACCTTATACCATATAACGTTATACTATAAAACGTAATACGTTATAACGTTATACCATATAACATCATACCGTACAACGTTATACTATATAACGTAATACGTTATAACGTTATACCATATAACGTATTACGTTATAACGTTATACCATATAGCGTTATACTGTATAACGTAATACGTTATAACGTTTTACCATATAACGTTATACTATATAACGTAATACGTTATAACGTTATACCACATAACGTTATACTATATAACATAATACGTTGTTACGTTATACCATATAACGTTATACCATATAACGTATTACGTTATAACGTTATGCCATATAACGTATTACGATATAACGTTATACCATATAACGTTGTACTATATAACGTAATACGTTATAACGTTATACCATATAACGTACTAGGTTATAACGTTATACCATATAACGTTATACTATATAACGTAATACGTTATAACGTTATACCAAATAACGTATTACGTTATAACGTTATACCATGTAACGCATTAAGTTATAACGTTATACCATATAGCGTTATACTACATAACGTAATACGTTCTAACGTTATACCCTATAACGTTATACTAAATAACATAGTACCATATAACGTTATACTATATAACGTAATGCGCTATAACGTAAAACTATATAACGTAATACGTTATAACGTTATACCATATAACGTATTACGTTATAACGTTATACCATATAGCGTTATACTGTATAACGTAATACATTATAACGTTTTACCATATAACGTTATACTATATAACGTAATACGTTATAACGTTATACCATATAACGTTATACTATATAACATAATACGTTGTTACGTTATACCATATAACGTTATACCATATAACGTATTACGTTATAACGTTATGCCATATAACGTATTACGATATAACGTTATACCATATAACGTTATACTATATAACGTAGAACGTTATAACGTTATACCATATAACGTACTATGTTATAACCTGTTACGTTATAACGGTATACCATACAACGTTATACTATATAACGTAATACGTTATAACGTTATACCATATAACGTATTGCGTTATAACGTTATACCATATAACGTTATAACATGTAACTTATACGTTATAAAGTTATACCATATAACGTATTACGTTATAACGTTATACCATATAACGTAATACGTTATAATGTTATACCATATAACGTTATACTATACAACGTAATGCGTTATAACGTAAAACTATATAACGTAATACGTTATAACGTTATACCATATAACGAGATACTATATACCGTAATACATTATAACGTTATACCATATAACATTATACCATATAACGTTATACCATATAACGTTGTACCATATAACGTATTGCGCTATAACGTTATACCATATAACGTTATACCATGTAACTTATACGTTATAACGTTTTATCATATAACGTCATACATTATAACGTTATACCATATACCGTAACACGTTATAACCTTATACCATATAACGTTATGCTATAAAACGTAATACGTTATAACGTTATACCATATAACGTATTACGTTATAACGTTATACCATATAACGTATTACGTTATAACGTTATACCATATAACGTATTACGTTATAACGTTATACCATATAGTGTTATACTATATAACGTAATACGTTATAACGTTATACCACATAACGTTATACTATATAACGTAATACGTTATAACGTTATACCATATAACGTTAGACTATATAACATAATACGTTGTAACGTTATACCATATAACGTTATACCATATAACGTATTACGTTATGACGTTATATCATATAACGTTATACCATATAACGTCATACCATATACCGTAACACGTTATAACCTTATACCATATAACGTTATACTATAAAACGTAATACGTTATAACGTTATACCATATAACATCATACCGTACAACGTTATACTATATAACGTAATACGTTATAACGTTATACCATATAACGTATTACGTTATAACGTTATACCATATAGCGTTATACTGTATAACGTAATACGTTATAACGTTTTACCATATAACGTTATACTATATAACGTAATACGTTATAAAGTTATACCACATAACGTTATACTATATAACATAATACGTTGTTACGTTATACCATATAACGTTATACCATATAACGTATTACGTTATAACGTTATGCCATATAACGTATTACGATATAACGTTATACCATATAACGTTGTACTATATAACGTAATACGTTATAACGTTATACCATATAACGTACTAGGTTATAACGTTATACCATATAACGTTATACTATATAACGTAATACGTTATAACGTTATACCAAATAACGTATTACGTTATAACGTTATACCATGTAACGCATTAAGTTATAACGTTATACCATATAGCGTTATACTACATAACGTAATACGTTCTAACGTTATACCCTATAACGTTATACTAAATAACATAGTACCATATAACGTTATACTATATAACGTAATGCGCTATAACGTAAAACTATATAACGTAATACGTTATAACGTTATACCATATAACGTATTACGTTATAACGTTATACCATATAGCGTTATACTGTATAACGTAATACATTATAACGTTTTACCATATAACGTTATACTATATAACGTAATACGTTATAACGTTATACCATATAACGTTATACTATATAACATAATACGTTGTTACGTTATACCATATAACGTTATACCATATAACGTATTACGTTATAACGTTATGCCATATAACGTATTACGATATAACGTTATACCATATAACGTTATACTATATAACGTAGAACGTTATAACGTTATACCATATAACGTACTATGTTATAACCTGTTACGTTATAACGGTATACCATACAACGTTATACTATATAACGTAATACGTTATAACGTTATACCATATAACGTATTGCGTTATAACGTTATACCATATAACGTTATAACATGTAACTTATACGTTATAAAGTTATACCATATAACGTATTACGTTATAACGTTATACCATATAACGTAATACGTTATAATGTTATACCATATAACGTTATACTATACAACGTAATGCGTTATAACGTAAAACTATATAACGTAATACGTTATAACGTTATACCATATAACGAGATACTATATACCGTAATACATTATAACGTTATACCATATAACGTTATACCATATAACGTTATACCATATAACGTTGTACCATATAACGTATTGCGCTATAACGTTATACCATATAACGTTATACCATGTAACTTATACGTTATAACGTTTTATCATATAACGTCATACATTATAACGTTATACCATATACCGTAACACGTTATAACCTTATACCATATAACGTTATGCTATAAAACGTAATACGTTATAACGTTATACCATATAACGTCATACCGTATAACATTATACTATAAAACGTAATACGTTATAACGTAATACCATAAACGTATTACGTTATATCGTTATACCATATAACGTATTATGATATAACGTTATACCATATAACGATATACTATATAACGTAATTCGCTGTAACGTTATACCATATAACGTTAAACTAAATAACGTTATAGGTTATAACGTTATACCATATAACGAGATACTATATACCGTAATACATTATAACGTTATACCATATAACGTTATACCATATAACGTTATACCATATAACGTAGAACGTTATAACGTTATACCAAATAACGTACTATGTTATAACCTGTTACGTTATAACGGTATACCATACAACGTTATACCAAATAACGTATTACGTTATAACATTATACCATATAACGTATTACGATATAACGTTATACCATATAACGTTTTACTATATAACGTAATACGTTATAACGTTATACCATATAACGTATTACTTTATAACGGTATACCAAATAATGTTATACTATATAACGTAATACGTCATAACGTTATACTATATAACTTATACGTTATAACGTTATACCATATAACGTTATACTATATACCGTAATACTTTATAACGTTATACCATATAACGTTATACCATATAACGTAAAACTATATAACGTAATAAGTTATAACGTTATACTATATAAAGAGACACAATATACCGTAATACTTTATAACGTTTTACCATATAACGTTATACCATATAACGTAGAAGGTTATAAGGTTATACCATATAACGTACTATGTTATAACCTGTTACGTTATAACGGTATACCATACAACGTTATACTATATAACGTAATACGTTATAACGTTATACCATATAACGTTATACCATATAACGTTATACTATATAACATAATACGTTGTAACTTTATACCATATGACGTTATACCATATAACGTATTACGATATAACGTAATACCATATAACGCTATACTATATAACGTAATACGTTATAACGTTATACCATATAACGTTATACTATATAACGTAATACCATATAACGCTATACTATATAACGTAATACGTTATAACGTTATACCATATAACGTATTAGGTTATAACGTTATACCACATAACGTTATAGTATATAACGTAATACGTTATAACGTTATACCAAACAACGTATTACGATATAACGTTATACCATTTAACGAGATACTATATACCGTAATACATTATAACGTTATACCATATAGCGTTATACCATATAACGTAGTACGTTCTAACGTTATACCATATAACGTACTATGTTATAACGTGTTACGTTATAACGGTATACTATACAACGTTATACTATATAACGTAATATGTTATAACGTTATACCATACAACGTATTGCTTTATAACGGTATACCAAATAACGTTATACTATATAACGTAATACGTCATTACGTTATACCATATAACGCCATACCGTATAACGTTATACTATATAACGTATTACGTTATAACGTAATAGCATATAACGTTATACTATATAACGTAATACCATATAACGTTATACTATATAACGTAATGCGTTATAACGTTATACCATATAACGTATTAGGTTATAACGTTATACCATATAGCGTTATACTATATAACGTAATACGTTATAACGTTATACCATATAACGTATTAGGTTATAACGTTATACCATATAACGTTATACTATATAACGTAATGCGTTATAACGTTATACCATAAACATATTACGTTATATCGTTATACCAAATAACGTATTACGATATAACGTTATACCATATAACGATATACTATATACCGTAATACGTTATAACGTTATACCATAAACATATTACGTTATATCGTTATACCAAATAACGTATTACGATATAACGTTATACCATATAACGATATACTATATACCGTAATACTTTATAACGTTATACCATATAACGTTATACAATATAACGTTATACCATATAGCGTTATACTATATAACGTAATACGTTATAACGTAATACCATATAACGTATTAGGTTATAACGTTATACCATATAACGTTATACTATATAACATAATACGTTGTAACCTTATACCATATAACGTTATACCATATAACGTATTACGTTATAACTTTATACCATATAACGTATTACGATATAACGCTATACCATATAACGTTATACCAAATAACGTATTACGTTATAACATTATACCATATAACGTATTACCTTATAACGTTATACCATATAGCGTTATACTATATAACGTAATACGTTATAACGTTATACCATAAACATATTACGTTATATCGTTATACCAAATAACGTATTACGATATAACGTTATACCATATAACGATATACTATATACCGTAATACGTTATAACGTTATACCAAACAACGTATTACGATATAACGTTATACCATTTAACGAGATACTATATACCGTAATACATTATAACGTTATACCATATAGCGTTATACCATATAACGTAGTACGTTCTAACGTTATACCATATAACGTACTATGTTATAACGTGTTACGTTATAACGGTATACTATACAACGTTATACTATATAACGTAATATGTTATAACGTTATACCATACAACGTATTGCTTTATAACGGTATACCAAATAACGTTATACTATATAACGTAATACGTCATTACGTTATACCATATAACGCCATACCGTATAACGTTATACTATATAACGTATTACGTTATAACGTAATAGCATATAACGTTATACTATATAACGTAATACCATATAACGTTATACTATATAACGTAATGCGTTATAACGTTATACCATATAACGTATTAGGTTATAACGTTATACCATATAGCGTTATACTATATAACGTAATACGTTATAACGTTATACCATATAACGTATTAGGTTATAACGTTATACCATATAACGTTATACTATATAACGTAATGCGTTATAACGTTATACCATAAACATATTACGTTATATCGTTATACCAAATAACGTATTACGATATAACGTTATACCATATAACGATATACTATATACCGTAATACGTTATAACGTTATACCATAAACATATTACGTTATATCGTTATACCAAATAACGTATTACGATATAACGTTATACCATATAACGATATACTATATACCGTAATACTTTATAACGTTATACCATATAACGTTATACAATATAACGTTATACCATATAGCGTTATACTATATAACGTAATACGTTATAACGTAATACCATATAACGTATTAGGTTATAACGTTATACCATATAACGTTATACTATATAACATAATACGTTGTAACCTTATACCATATAACGTTATACCATATAACGTATTACGTTATAACTTTATACCATATAACGTATTACGATATAACGCTATACCATATAACGTTATACCAAATAACGTATTACGTTATAACATTATACCATATAACGTATTACCTTATAACGTTATACCATATAGCGTTATACTATATAACGTAATACGTTATAACGTTATACCATAAACATATTACGTTATATCGTTATACCAAATAACGTATTACGATATAACGTTATACCATATAACGATATACTATATACCGTAATACGTTATAACGTTATACCAAACAACGTATTACGATATAACGTTATACCATTTAACGAGATACTATATACCGTAATACATTATAACGTTATACCATATAGCGTTATACCATATAACGTAGTACGTTCTAACGTTATACCATATAACGTACTATGTTATAACGTGTTACGTTATAACGGTATACTATACAACGTTATACTATATAACGTAATATGTTATAACGTTATACCATACAACGTATTGCTTTATAACGGTATACCAAATAACGTTATACTATATAACGTAATACGTCATTACGTTATACCATATAACGCCATACCGTATAACGTTATACTATATAACGTATTACGTTATAACGTAATAGCATATAACGTTATACTATATAACGTAATACCATATAACGTTATACTATATAACGTAATGCGTTATAACGTTATACCATATAACGTATTAGGTTATAACGTTATACCATATAGCGTTATACTATATAACGTAATACGTTATAACGTTATACCATATAACGTATTAGGTTATAACGTTATACCATATAACGTTATACTATATAACGTAATGCGTTATAACGTTATACCATAAACATATTACGTTATATCGTTATACCAAATAACGTATTACGATATAACGTTATACCATATAACGATATACTATATACCGTAATACGTTATAACGTTATACCATAAACATATTACGTTATATCGTTATACCAAATAACGTATTACGATATAACGTTATACCATATAACGATATACTATATACCGTAATACTTTATAACGTTATACCATATAACGTTATACAATATAACGTTATACCATATAGCGTTATACTATATAACGTAATACGTTATAACGTAATACCATATAACGTAATACGTTATAACGTTATACCATATAACGTATTGCGTTATAACGTTATACCATATAACGTTATAACATGTAACTTATACGTTACAACGTTATACCATATAACGTATTAGGTTATAACGTTATACCATATAACTTTATACTATATAACGTGATACGTTATAACGTTATACCAAATAACGTATTACTTTATAACGTTACACCATATAACGTATTACGTTATAGCGTTATACCATATAGCGTTATACTATATAACGTAATACGTTATAACGTTATACCATATAACGTTATACCATATAACGTAAAACTATATAACGTAATACGTTATAACGTTATACTATATAAAGAGACACAATATACCGTAATACTTTATAACGTTATACCATATAACGTTATACCATATAACGTTATACCATATAACGTAGAAGGTTATAAGGTTATACCATATAACGTACTATGTTATAACCTGTTACGTTATAACGGTATACCATACAACGTTATACTATATAACGTAATGCGTTATAACGTTATACCATATAACGTATTGCGTTATAACGTTATACCATATAACGTATTACGATATAACGCTATACCATATAACGTTTTACTATATAACGTAATACGTTATAACGTTAAAAAATATAACGTTATACCATATAACGTAAAACTATATAACGTAATACGTTATAACGTTATACTATATAAAGAGACACAATATACCGTAATACTTTATAACGTTATACCATATAACGTTATACCATATAACGTTATACCATGTAACGTAGAAGGTTATAAGGTTATACCATATAACGTACTATGTTATAACCTGTTACGTTATAACGGTATACCATACAACGTTATACTATATAACGTAATACGTTATAACGTTATACCATATAACGTTATACCATATAACGTTATACTATATAACATAATACGTTGTAACTTTATACCATATGACGTTATACCATATAACGTATTACGATATAACGTAATACCATATAACGCTATACTATATAACGTAATACGTTATAACGTTATACCATATAACGTTATACTATATAACGTAATACCATATAACGCTATACTATATAACGTAATACGTTATAACGTTATACCATATAACGTATTAGGTTATAACGTTATACCACATAACGTTATAGTATATAACGTAATACGTTATAACGTTATACCAAACAACGTATTACGATATAACGTTATACCATTTAACGAGATACTATATACCGTAATACATTATAACGTTATACCATATAGCGTTATACCATATAACGTAGTACGTTCTAACGTTATACCATATAACGTACTATGTTATAACGTGTTACGTTATAACGGTATACTATACAACGTTATACTATATAACGTAATATGTTATAACGTTATACCATACAACGTATTGCTTTATAACGGTATACCAAATAACGTTATACTATATAACGTAATACGTCATTACGTTATACCATATAACGCCATACCGTATAACGTTATACTATATAACGTATTACGTTATAACGTAATAGCATATAACGTTATACTATATAACGTAATACCATATAACGTTATACTATATAACGTAATGCGTTATAACGTTATACCATATAACGTATTAGGTTATAACGTTATACCATATAGCGTTATACTATATAACGTAATACGTTATAACGTTATACCATATAACGTATTAGGTTATAACGTTATACCATATAACGTTATACTATATAACGTAATGCGTTATAACGTTATACCATAAACATATTACGTTATATCGTTATACCAAATAACGTATTACGATATAACGTTATACCATATAACGATATACTATATACCGTAATACGTTATAACGTTATACCATAAACATATTACGTTATATCGTTATACCAAATAACGTATTACGATATAACGTTATACCATATAACGATATACTATATACCGTAATACTTTATAACGTTATACCATATAACGTTATACAATATAACGTTATACCATATAGCGTTATACTATATAACGTAATACGTTATAACGTAATACCATATAACGTATTAGGTTATAACGTTATACCATATAACGTTATACTATATAACATAATACGTTGTAACCTTATACCATATAACGTTATACCATATAACGTATTACGTTATAACTTTATACCATATAACGTATTACGATATAACGCTATACCATATAACGTTATACCAAATAACGTATTACGTTATAACATTATACCATATAACGTATTACCTTATAACGTTATACCATATAGCGTTATACTATATAACGTAATACGTTATAACGTTATACCATAAACATATTACGTTATATCGTTATACCAAATAACGTATTACGATATAACGTTATACCATATAACGTTATACAATATAACGTTATACCATATAGCGTTATACTATATAACGTAATACGTTATAACGTAATACCATATAACGTATTAGGTTATAACGTTATACCATATAACGTTATACTATATAACATAATACGTTGTAACCTTATACCATATAACGTTATACCATATAACGTATTACGTTATAACTTTATACCATATAACGTATTACGATATAACGCTATACCATATAACGTTATACCAAATAACGTATTACGTTATAACATTATACCTGTCGGGTTAATCGGGTTTATTGGGTTGGTCCTGGTTCTTGGGGCGCCTTGCGTTTCTTCATTAGGATTAGCCATTATAGTTGTTCAAAGGTTTATATTTACAGTAATATGTACAGAAGTTGATTAAACAAGATTTAACTGTATAACGTAAAGTCACTCTTAAATAAACAATGTTCTCGGGTTTAACGAATCCACGGTCAACGGGACAACTTTTTTGAACATTTAATTATAAGCTTTCTTTAAAAGACGTTTGCTATGACGTTCGGTATCTTTTAGACTGCTCGTTTGTCGTTGTGTATCAACTCTCCAAGGTGATCATACAAATAGAAGACTGACACGATCACACTTGTCAATTGCATATTGATCAGGGTTATCAACAAAATTCCAGGCACCGTTACTAGGCTCGCGTAGAGCCGTTATTGCTCCCGCCTCGGGACTTGTTAATACAACGTGTGTCCCTCAACATTAGTACTTCTACGTTCATCCCGAGACCGTGGCTACGTTCGGTGACCGGCAGTGTCACCTCAACCTCAAGTCCACTGTTATAATACTATATTGAACAGGTTAAACAAACAGTTTAACCGAAAGTATTGGGAATCTTCCCAAAATTCCAAAAGAAAGGCCCGCTATCCCTACATCTCCGACACGGCCATCCTGACAATCACCCGTCCTCGGGTGCATCTAAAATATTCGATTTTCTTAACATTAGACTTAACACAATTGACATTTTACAATCTAACTAAATATTCCAACTAGTCAAGGGCCCAGTTCAACAACAAAGATTCCGATGAAATACTCTTTAATAAATCGAAACACAACAATCAGTAACATTACAATTTCATCCAAAGTGCTAGTTGCATCCTGTGAACCACCAGTCATCAGTTTATTCAATCTAACACCTTTTCACACCTCAATACTACTGGTCGTACATGGTCGTACACACTAAAGTACACAGTAAATTTCATCACATTACCACAATGGGCACTCATGAGAACATTGAACTTCGTTCTCAACAACACTAGACGCTCATGAGAGCACTGAATTTCGTTCTCATCACCACACTGGATGCACATGAGAACACTGAACTTCGTTCTCAACAACACTAGACGCTCATGAGAGCACTGAATTTCGTTCTCATCACCACACTGGATGCACATGAGAACACTGAACTCCGTTCTCATCACCACACTGGATGCACATGAGAACACTGAACTTCGTTATGAATATTGTTCATAACGTATGAGGAAACACTATGCTAGATGTTATGGTCATAGTGTTAATGCTCCTCAAAAATCAATACTAGATACTACGAACATAATACATTGTGTACGAGGAAACACTATGCTAGATGTTATGGTCATAGTGTTAATGTTCCTCCTGGATCGGTGTACTCAAACTGTCATTGTCACTTCCATCACCATCACTACAGATATCCAACTCAGCAGGAATGCAACTATCTGGCATTTTCCTTAACTTATCATGACTGTACTTGTATGATCGTTTACCATCCAACGTCTTTAAAACGTACCTGTTTCCTTCTAAAATCTCTGCTATTACAAATGGGCCCCTAAACTTTGGATCCAATTTGGTTTGATTTCTCTCTTCGTTTTTGCGCAACACAAAATCTCCAAGATTAAATCTAACTACCTTAGCCTTAGTTTTATCATATCTTTCTTTATCGTACTTAGCGTTAATCTCAATGTTCTTTATAGCTTGCTGTCTTACATCGGAGATAACTATTTCTCTTTCTTCCATATTATCAGGCAACAACAAACCGAAGGGTCTTGCTGCTTTGCCGATCAATAACTCTAATGGACTTGATTTTGTCACACGATTGGTAGTGCAATTCAAAGCTAATTGTATTTCACCAATCGCATCTTGCCACGTGCGGCCGGTCGTCTCCACTGTAGTGAACATGTTTTTCAAAGTACCCATAACACGCTCCACCTGCCCGTTAGCTCTACTGACACCGGTTGCTATCAAGTGTAGTTTAATTTGTTTTTCACTACAAAAATCTTTGAACTCTTTACCAGTAAAGCATCTACCTTGATCCGCTATTACTCGACAAGGACTCCCAAACAAGAATATAGCTGACTTGAGTGCTTTAACAATACTAAAGGAATCCAACTTACGCGTATGGTGCAAAAATACAAATTTAGTAAAAGCATCAATCAAAACAATAACATATTCTTTCAAGTCACTCTTTCCACTTAACTTGCCCGTAATATCCATGTGAACCGTATGCCAAGGTATGCTGATTTTAGGTATAGGATATAGTTCAGCTTGCACTTTACCTGAACTCGTCTTGGAAACCTGACAAGCATGACAGTTCTCCACGAATTTACGAACATATTTCGCCATTCCTTCAAACCAGTAATACTCATACAGCTTTTCAAGCGTTTTATCCCAACCTAAATGCATAATTGACTGGTGCACATGATTAATTACGGACCATCTAAAACCTCTTGGGACAATAGGCAAACTGAGAGTCCTGCCTTTTCTTTGTATTTTGCGGTAAAGGGTACCAGACCGTAATTCGTACGTACTTGCAATATCCTCCGCGAGTTCATCATTTTGTAACTTAGTAACAATTTCCGAAATTTGAGGATCGCGACGCTGTTCCGCTAACAACCATCCTTTAGAAATTTCAGTCAGATTAATTTCCTTTTCTTTAATTTTGTTAATTTCTACACGATCAATATCTATAGGATTCCGCGAAAAGAAATCTACATGAGCCATTCGTTTTCCTTCCCGATACATAATGTTAAAATTAAAGGTTTGTAAATACGCCCACCACCTGTGAACCCTGTCATTTAAATTTACTTTATTGCTGGACGCCTTCAAAGAATTACAATCCGTTACAACAAGGAACTCTCGTCCATGCAAATAGTGTCGGAAATGTTTAATAGCGTTAACTACTGCTAACGTCTCCAACTCATACGAATGATATCTGGATTCAACAGGACTAGTTCTTTTGCTATAATATTCCACTACTCTGTTTTTCCCTTCAACTTTCTGCATCAAAATAGCCCCGTATCCATCCATACTGGCATCGGTATGTAATTCTATAGGATATTTAGGATCAAATATCATCAACACTGGTTCATCGGTGAGAATTGATATTATTCTTTGTCTTATCTTTTCGTGCCTATCCGTCCAGCTTATATTTTTATTACTAGAAGTAAGTGCATATAAAGGCTTCATTATTTGTGAGAATTTTGGAACAAATTTTCGAAAATAAGAAGCCAAACCAATAAACTGCCTGAGCTGCGTAACGGTCGTCGGTGCGGATAAAGAACTCAAGGCTTGTATTTTACCCGGGTTGGGGCGAACTTCACCGTTGTGAATAACATAACCCAAATAGAGAACCGAAGTTTTTAGAAAAGAGCATTTAGAGAAATTAAAAGAAAATCCAGCGTTCACAAGGGTGTTCAATACGATATCTAATCTTTCTAAAGCCTGGTCAACCGAATCAGCGGTAATTAGTACATCATCCAAATATACAACTACGTACGAATAAGCAAGATCTCCTAAGGCCTTAAAAATTGCTCTCTGAAAGACGGACGGTGCATTTTTCAACCCAAACGGCATTGTTATGTATTCGTATTGCCCGTCTGGAGTAACAAACGCTGTATACTCCGTGGAATTTGGATGAATAGGAATTTGATGAAACCCACTAGCCATATCCAAGGAAATAAAGTACTTAGCTTTCTGCAATCTCGCGATTTGATCCGCTATTAGAGGTAAAGGAAACCGATCCGCAACCGTGTTTTTATTTAATTCTCTGTAATCCACGCATAGTCTCTCTGAACCATCCTTCTTTTTAACAAGTAATATGGGGCTCGCGAAAGGAGAATTGCTGGGCCGTACAATTTTCGCCTCTATTAATTTGCTTATTCTTTCACGTACAAGTCTTCGCTCTTCCTCACTAAGCCGGTAAGGACTTCTTTGCACAGTGACGTTAGGATCTATTAACCGTATCTCTAATTGTCCCGTATTAACGCGAGCTCGTGGAAACCCCGTAATAAACGAGTCTTTGAATTTTTCAAGAACAGAAATCAAACGGTTTTTATCATTCCCTATAATATCAGTGTCAACCTCATTAATATTGATTTTGTTTTCTTTGACTTTACTACACGCACTAATTATTTTTGCTCTATTAATAACAATGCCGTTTTGAGTAATATTTACATCAAAACCCTGGCTCAAAATTTCACGACCAATCATTATATCATATTTTAAGTGACTATCAGCAAGAACATGAAAAATTATCTCCAATGTAAATCCATTAATACATACTAAAGACAAAATTTGCGAAGTACATTTAACACAGGTATTTCCTATTCCACGCATCATTACTGTATTAGTCTTTCTTTTACCGGAAAATTTCAATGCCACGGATTCTTTAATTAACGAACACTCAGCCCCTGAGTCGAAGTAAAATGGATACGACTCACCCAGATGAATTAATTTACCAATGGAAGCTTCCGTTACAGAGAAATCAACCCGTTTCTCGTTTTTGGAGTTACTGCCTCCTTTAGGTGTACTGCCGTTATTTTTCCCTTTCCGCAACATTGGGCAACTGGGCGCAATATGACCCTCCTCTCGACACTTGAAACATATCACCTTCGATGTAGCGGCTGATTGACTTTCGTTCGGGTTCCTCTGTTTCCCAAATTTTATCCTTTTTTGACACTCCATCACTTTATGTCCGAGGTTACCACAGTAATGACACTTAATCCGGTAATCCGGCGGCTTATGACGTTTAGCTTCAGGACCCGTAGAAAAGTTGTCCGTAACAATCACCGGCCTCTTCTTTGCGTAAGAGAAAGCTCTCATTTCACTTAGAAATTGATCCTCAGTCTTAATATCACTTGTAAGTGCAATCCGTTCAAAACGCTGATCTTGCGTAGCCAATTGGAAAAGAACAGTAGCGTTGATCACCTCAGCCATAGTTAAATTTTCCCATCTTGCCTTCAGGAAGGAACGGAGACGTATACCAAAAGCTCCCATAGTTTCATCTTTCAGTGGTTTTTCATGAGACATCTTCATTAGCGCTGAGGTAGCTGTTTCTTTACCACCAAAACGCGCAGTGAAAAGGTCTTTAAATTTTGTCCAAGTAATATCTCTACCAACCAATACTTGCGTTAGCCATTGCGCTGCTGTACCTTCTAGAGCACAACTCAAAGCAGAATATAACACACTGCCTTGCAAGGGATTTTCTTCCATAATCAGATTTACTACTGCACACCATGCAGCTGGGTCAGAACCTGCGATTTCTGGGTTAAAACGCGGAAGCGATAGATTCTTCTTTTCCGCACCCGGTTCTGTCACAAGCGTCCGTATTAACTCACGCATGATTGTTATATGCTCTCGCATGGACAAAAACGGCTCTGATCCCACTTCTGATGTCGGGTTAATCGGGTTTATTGGGTTGGTCCTGGTTCTTGGGGCGCCTTGCGTTTCTTCATTAGGATTAGCCATTATAGTTGTTCAAAGGTTTATATTTACAGTAATATGTACAGAAGTTGATTAAACAAGATTTAACTGTATAACGTAAAGTCACTCTTAAATAAACAATGTTCTCGGGTTTAACGAATCCACGGTCAACGGGACAACTTTTTTGAACATTTAATTATAAGCTTTCTTTAAAAGACGTTTGCTATGACGTTCGGTATCTTTTAGACTGCTCGTTTGTCGTTGTGTATCAACTCTCCAAGGTGATCATACAAATAGAAGACTGACACGATCACACTTGTCAATTGCATATTGATCAGGGTTATCAACAAAATTCCAGGCACCGTTACTAGGCTCGCGTAGAGCCGTTATTGCTCCCGCCTCGGGACTTGTTAATACAACGTGTGTCCCTCAACATTAGTACTTCTACGTTCATCCCGAGACCGTGGCTACGTTCGGTGACCGGCAGTGTCACCTCAACCTCAAGTCCACTGTTATAATACTATATTGAACAGGTTAAACAAACAGTTTAACCGAAAGTATTGGGAATCTTCCCAAAATTCCAAAAGAAAGGCCCGCTATCCCTACATCTCCGACATACCATATAACGTATTACCTAATAACGTTATACCATATAGCGTTATACTATATAACGTAATACGTTATAACGTTATACCATAAACATATTACGTTATATCGTTATACCAAATAACGTATTACGATATAACGTTATACCATATAACGATATACTATATACCGTAATACTTTATAACGTTATACCATATAACGTTATACAATATAACGTTATACCATATAACGTTATACCATATAACGTTATACCATATAACGTAAAACTATATAACGTAATACGTTATAACGTTATACTATATAAAGAGACACAATATACCGTAATACTTTATATCGTTATACCATATAACGTTATACCATATAACGTATTACGTTATGACGTTATACCATATAACGTATTACGATATAACGCTATACCATATAACGTTTTACTATATAACGTAATACGTTATAACGTTATACCATATAACGTTATACTATATAACGTAATACCATATAACGCTATACTATATAACGTAATACGTTATAACGTTATACCATATAACGTATTAGGTTATAACGTAATACCATATAACGTTATACTATATAACGTAATACGTTATGACGTTATACCATATAACGTTCAACTATATAACGTAATACCATATAACGCTATACTATATAACGTAATACGTTATAACGTTATACCATATAACGTATTAGGTTATAACGTTATATCACATAACGTTATACTATATAACGTAATACGTTATAACGTTATACCAAACAACGTATTACGTTATAACGTTATACCATATAACGAGATACTATATACCGTAATACATTCTAACGTTATACCATATAGCGTTATACCATATAACGTAGTACGTTATAACGTTATACCATATAACGTACTATGTTATAACGTGTTACGTTATAAGGGTATACCATACAACGTTATACTATATGACGTAATATGTTATAACGTTATACCATATAACGTATTGCGTTATAATGTTATACCATATAACGTTGTACTATATACCGTAATACTTTATAACGTTATACCATATAACGTTATACAATATAACGTTAAACTATATAGCGTAATACGTTATAACGTTATACTATATAAAGAGATACTATATACCGTAATACTTTATAACGTTATACCATATAACGTTATACCATATAACGTAGTACGTTATAACGTTATTCCATATAACGTACTATGTAATAACGTGTTACGTTATAACGGCATACCATACAACGTTATACTATATAACGTAATACGTTGTAACGTTATACCATATAACGTATTGCGTTATAACGTTATACAATATAACGTTATACCATGTAACTTATACGTTATAACGTTATACCATATAACGTATTACGTTTTAACGTTATACCATATAACGAATCCCGTTATAACGTAATACCATATAACGATATACTATATAACGTAATACGTTATATCGTTATACCGTACAACATATTACGTTAGAACGGTATAACATATAGCGTTATATTATATAACGTAATACGATATAACGTTATGCCATATAACGTATTACGTTATAGCGGTATACCAAATAACGTTATACTATATAACGTAATACGTCATAACGTCATACCATATAACGTCATACCGTATGACGTTACACTATATAACGTATTAGGTTATGACGTTATACCATATAACGTATTACGTTATAACGTTATACCATATAACGTTATACTATATAACGTAATACGTTATAACGTTATGCCATATAACGCATTACGTTATAACGGTATACCAAATAACGTTATACTATATAACGTAACACGTCATAACGTTATACCATATAACGTCATACCGTATAACGTTATACTATATAACGTAATACGTTAGAACGTTATACCATATAACGTATTAGGTTATAACGTTATACCATATAACTTTATACTATATAACGTAATACGTTATAACGATATACCATATAAAGTATTACGTTATAACGTTATACCATATAACGTTATTCTATACAACGTAATAGCATATAACGCTATACTATATAACGTAATACGTTGTAACGTTATACCATATAACGTATTAGGTTATAACGTAATACCATATAACGTTATACTATATAACGTAATACGATATAACGTTATACCAAATAACGTATTGCGTTATAACGTTATACCATATAACTTATTACGTTATAACGTTATACCATATAGCGTTATACTTTATAACGTAATACGTTATAACGTTATACCATATAACGTTATACTATATAACATAATACGTTGTGACGTTATACCATATAACGTTATACCATATAACGTTATACCATATAACGTAGTACGTTATAACGTTATACCATATAACGTATTACGATATAACGTTATGCCATATAGCGTTATACTATATAACGTAATACGTTATAACGTTATACCATATAACGTTATACTATATAACATAATACGTTGTAACGTTATACCATATAACGTTATACCACATAACGTTATACCATATAACGTAGTACGTTATAACGTTATACCATATAACGTATTGCGTTATAACGTTATACCATATAACGTTATACCATGCAACTTATACGTTATTCGTTATACTATATAACTTATACGTTATAGCGTTATACTATATACCGTAATACTTTATAACGTTATACCATATAACGTTATACCATATAACGTAAAACTATATAACGTAATAAGTTATAACGTTATACTATATAAAGAGACACAATATACCGTAATACTTTATAACGTTTTACCATATAACGTTATACCATATAACGTAGAAGGTTATAAGGTTATACCATATAACGTACTATGTTATAACCTGTTACGTTATAACGGTTTACCATACAACGTTATACTATATAACGTAATACGTTATAACGTTATACCATATAACGTTATACTATATAACATAATACGTTGTAACGTTATACCATATAACGTTATACCACATAACGTTATACCATATAACGTAGTACGTTATAACGTTATACCATATAACGTATTGCGTTATAACGTTATACCATATAACGTATTGCGTTATAACGTTATACCATATAACGTTATACCATGCAACTTATACGTTATTCGTTATACTATATAACTTATACGTTATAGCGTTATACTATATACCGTAATACTTTATAACGTTATACCATATAACGTTATACCATATAACGTAAAACTATATAACGTAATAAGTTATAACGTTATACTATATAAAGAGACACAATATACCGTAATACTTTATAACGTTTTACCATATAACGTTATACCATATAACGTAGAAGGTTATAAGGTTATACCATATAACGTACTATGTTATAACCTGTTACGTTATAACGGTTTACCATACAACGTTATACTATATAACGTAATACGTTATAACGTTATACCATATAACGTATTGCGTTATAACGTTATACCATATAACGTATTACGTTATAACGTTATGCCATATAAAGTATTACGATATAACGTTATACCATATAACGTTATACTATATAACGTAATACGTTATAACGTTATACCATATAACGTACTAGGTTATAACGTTATACCATATATCGTTATACTATATAACGTAATACGTTATAACGTTATACCAAATAACGTATTACGTTATAACGTTATACCATATAGCGTATTAAGTTATTACGTTATACCATATAGCGTTATACTACATAACGTAATACGTTATAACGTTATACCATATAACGTTATACTAAATAACATAGTACCATATAACGTTATACTATATACCGTAATACTTTATAACGTTATACCATGAACGTATTACGTTATATCGTTATACCATATAACGTTAGACTATATAACATAATACGTTGTAACGTTATACCATATAACGTTATACCATATAACGTATTACGTTATAACGTTATATCATATAACGTTATACCATATAACGTCATACCATATACCGTAACACGTTATAACCTTATACCATATAACGTTATACTATATAACATAATACGTTGTAACGTTATACCATATAACGTTATACCATATAACGTATTACGTTATAACGTTATGCCATATAACGTATTACGATATAACGTTATACCATATAACGTTATACTATATAACGTAATACGTTATAACGTTATACCATATAACGTAGAAGGTTATAAGGTTATACCATATAACGTACTATGTTATAACCTGTTACGTTATAACGGTTTACCATACAACGTTATACTATATACCGTAATACATTATAACGTTATACCATATAACTTTATACCATATAACGTTATACCATATAACGTATTGCTTTATAACGTTATACCATACAACGTTATACCATGTAACTTATACGTTATAACGTTATATTACATAACGTTATACCTGATAACGTCATACCATATATCGTAACACGTTATCACCTTATACCATATAACGTTATACTATAAAACGTAATACGTTATAACGTTATACCATATAACGTCATACCGTATAACATTATACTATATAACGTAATACGTTATAACGTTATACCATGAACGTATTACGTTATATCGTTATACCATATAACGTTAGACTATATAACATAATACGTTGTAACGTTATACCATATAACGTTATACCATATAACGTATTACGTTATAACGTTATATCATATAACGTTATACCATATAACGTCATACCATATACCGTAACACGTTATAACCTTATACCATATAACGTTATACTATATAACATAATACGTTGTAACGTTATACCATATAACGTTATACCATATAACGTATTACGTTATAACGTTATGCCATATAACGTATTACGATATAACGTTATACCATATAACGTTATACTATATAACGTAATACGTTATAACGTTATACCATATAACGTACTAGGTTATAACGTTATACCATATAACGTTATACTATATAATGTAATACGTTATAACGTTATACCAAATAACGTATTACGTTATAACGTTATACCATATAACGTATTACGTTATAACGTTATGCCATATAACGTATTACGATATAACGTTATACCATATAACGTTATACTATATAACGTAATACGTTATAACGTTATACCATATAACGTACTAGGTTATAACGTTATACCATATAACGCTATACTATATAACGTAATACGTTATAACGTTATACCAAATAACGTATTACGTTATAACGTTATACCATATAACGTATTAAGTTATAACGTTATACCATATAGCGTTATACTACATAACGTAATACGTTATAACGTTATACCATATAACGTTATACTAAATAACATAGTACCATATAACGTTATACTATATAACGTAATGCGTTATAACGTAAAACTATATAACGTAATACGATATAACGTTATACCATATAACGAGATACTATATACCGTAATACATTATAACGTTATACCATATAACTTTATACCATATAACGTTATACCATATAACGTATTGCGTTATAACGTTATACCATATAACGTTATACCATGTTACTTATACGTTATAACGTTATATCACATAACGTTATACCTGATAACGTCATGCCATATATCGTAACACGTTATAACCTTATACCATATAACGTTATACTATAAAACGTAATACGTTATAACGTTATACCATATAACGTCATACCGTATAACATTATACTATATAACGTAATACGTTATAACGTTATACCATAAACGTATTACGTTATATCGTTATACCATATAACGTATTACGATATAACGTTATACCATATAACGATATACTATATAACGTAATACGTTGTAACGTTATACCAAATAACGTATTACGATATAACGTTATACTATATAACGTAATACGATATAACGTTATACCATACAACGTATTAGGTTATAACGTTATACCATATAACGTTATACCATGTAACTTAAACGTTGTAACGTTATACCATATAACGTATTACGATATAACGTTATACCATATAACGTTATACTATATAACGTAATACGTTATAACGTTATAACATATAACGTATTACGTTATAACGTTATACCATATAACGTATTACGATATAACGTTATACCATATAACGTTACACTATATAACGTAATACGTTATAACGTTATACCATATAACGTATTACTTTATAACGGTATACCAAATAACGTCTTACTATATAACGTAATACGTCATAACGTTATACCATATAACGTCATACCGTAAAACGTTATACTATATAACGTTATACTATATAACGTTATACTATATAACGTAATACGTTATAACGTTATACCATATAACGTATTACGTTATAACGGTATACCATACAACGTTATACTATATAACGTAATACGTTATAACGTTATACCATATAACGTATTGCGTTATAACGTTATACCATATAACGTTATACCATGTAACTTAAACGTTGTAACGTTATACCATATAACGTATTACGTTATAACGTTATACCATATAACGTATTACGATATAACGTTATACCATATAACGTTATACTATATAACGTAATACGTTATAACGTTATACCAAATAACGTATTACGTTATAACATTATACCATATAACGTATTACCTTATAACGTTATACCATATAGCGCTATACTATATAATGTAATACGTTATAACGTTATACCATAAACGTATTACGTTATATCGTTATACCATATAACGTATTACGATATAACGTTATACCATATAACGATATACTATATACCGTAATACTTTATATCGTTATACCATATAACGTTATACCATATAACGTAGTACGTTATAACGTTATACCATATAACGTACTATGTTATAACGTGTTACGTTATAACGGTATACTATACAACGTTATACTATATAACGTAATATGTTATAACGTTATAACATATAACGTATTACGTTATAACGTTATACCATATAACGTATTACGATATATCGTTATACCATATAACGTTATACTATATAACGTAATACGTTATAACGTTATACCATACAACGTATTACTTTATAACGGTATACCAAATAACATTATACTATATAACGTAATACGTCATTACGTTATACCATATAACGTCATACCGTATAACGTATTACGTTATAACGTTATACCATATAACGTATTACGATATAACGCTATACCATATAACGTTATACTATATAACGTAATACGTTATAAGGTTATACCAAATAACGTATTGCGTTATAACATTATACCATATAACCTATTACCTTATAACGTTATACCATATAGCGTTATACTATATAACGTAATACGTTATAACGTTATACCATATAACGTTATACTATATAACGTAATACGTTATAACGTTATACCATATAACGTTAGACTATATAACATAATACGTTGTAACGTTATACCATATAACGAGATACTATATACAGTAATACCATATAACGTTATACTATATAACGTAATACGTCACAACGTTATACCATATAACGTATTAGGTTATAACGTTATACCATATAACGTTATACTATATAACGTAATACGTTATAACGTTATACCAAATAACGTATTACGATATAACGTTATACTATATAACGTAATACGATATGACGTTATACCATACAACGTATTAGGTTATAACGTTATACCATATAACGTTATACCATATAACGTTAAACTATATAACGTAATACGTTATAACGTTATACCATATAACGAGATACTATATATAGTAATACCATATAACGTTATAGCCTATAACGTAATACGTTATAACGTTATACCATATAACGAGATACTATATACATTAAAACCATATAACGTTATACTATATAACGTAATACGTTACAACGTTATACCATATAACGTATTAGGTTATAACGTTATACCATATAACGTTATACTATATAACGTAATACGTTATAACGTTATACCAAATAACATATTACGTTATAACGTTATACCAAATAACGTATTACGTTATAACGTTATACCATATAACGTATTACGTTATAACGTTATACCATATAGCGTTATACTATATAACGTAATACGTTATAACGTTATACCATATAACGTTATACTATATACCGTAATACTTTATAACGTTATACCATATAACGTTATACCATATAACGTAAAACTATATAACGTAATACGTTATAACGTTATACTATATAAGAGACACAATATACCGTAATACTTTATAACGTTATACCATATAACGTTATACCATATAACGTAGAAGGTTATAAGTTTATACCATATAACGTACTATGTTATAACCTGTTACGTTATAACGGTATACCATACAACGTTATACTATATAACGTAATACGTTATAACGTTATACCATATAACGTATTGCGTTATAACGTTATACCATATAACGTTATACCATGTAACTTGTACGTTATAACGTTATACTATATAACTTATACGTTATAACGTTATACTATACAACGTAATACGTTATAACTATATACCAAATAACGTATTACGTTATATCATTATACAATATAACGTATTACCTTATAACGTTATACCATATAGCGTTTTACTATATAACGTAATACGTTATAACGTTATACCATATAACGTTATACTATATACCGTAATACTTTATAACGTTATACCACATAACAAGATACTATATACAGTAATACCATATAACGTTATACTATATAACGTAATACGTTGCAACGTTATACCATATAACGTATTAGGTTATAACGTTATACCATATAACGTTATACTATATAACGTAATACGTTATAACGTTATACCAAATAACGTATTACGTTATAACGTTAGACCAAATAACGTATTACGTTATAACGTTATACCATATAACGTATTACGTTATAACGTTATACCATATAGCGTTATACTATATAACGTAATACGTTATAACGTTATACCATATAACGTTATACTATATAACTTAATACGTTATAACGTTATACCATATAACGTTAGACTATATAACATAATACGTTGTAACGTTATACCATATAACGTTATACCATATAACGTATTACGTTATAACGTTATATCATATAACGTTATACCATATAACGTCATACCATATACCGTAACACGTTATAACCTTATACCATATAACGTTATACTATAAAACGTAATACGTTATAACGTTATACCATATAACATCATACCGTACAACGTTATACTATATAACGTAATACGTTATAACGTTATACCATATAACGTATTACGTTATAACGTTATAGCATATAGCGTTATACTATATAACGTAATACGTTATAACGTTATACCATATAGCGTTATACTATATAACATAATACGTTGTAACGTTATACCATATAACGTTATGCCATATAACGTATTACGTTATAACGTTATATCATATAACGTTATACCATATAACGTCATACCATATACCGTAACACGTTATAACCTTATACCATATAACGTTATACTATAAAACGTAATACGTTATAACGTTATACCATATAACATCATACCGTACAACGTTATACTATATAACGTAATACGTTATAACGTTATACCATATAACGTATTACGATATAACGTTATACCATATAACGATATACTATATAACGTAATACGTTGTAACGTTATACCAAATAACGTATTACGATATAACGTTATACTATATAACGTAATACGATATAACGTTATACCATACAACGTATTAGGTTATAACGTTATACCATATAACGTTATACCATGTAACTTAAACGTTGTAACGTTATACCATATAACATCATACCGTACAACGTTATACTATATAACGTAATACGTTATAACGTTATACCATATAACGTATTACGTTATAACGTTATACCATATAGCGTTATACTATATAACGTAATACGTTATAACGTTATACCATATAACGTTATACTATATAACGTAATACGTTATAACGTTATACCATATAACGTACTAGGTTATAACGTTATACCATATAACGTTATACTATATAACGTAATACGTTATAACGTTATACCACATAACGTATTACGTTATAACGTTATACCATATAACGTATTAAGTTATAACGTTATACCATATAGCGTTATACTACATAACGTAATACGTTATAACGTTATACCATATAACGTTATACTAAATAACGTAATGCGTTATAACGTAAAACTATATAACGTAATACGATATAACGTTATACCATATAACGAGATACTATATACCGTAATACATTATAACGTTATACCATATAACTTTATACCATATAACGTTATACCATATAACGTATTGCGTTATAACGTTATACCATATAACGTCATACCGTATAACATTATACTATATAACGTAATACGATATAACGTTATACCATAAACGTATTACGTTATAACGTTATACCATATAACGTATTACGATATAACGTTATACCATATAACGATATACTATATAACGTAATACGTTGTAACGTCATACCATATAACGTTAAACTATATAACGTAATAGGTTATAACGTTATACCATATAACGAGATACTATATACCGTAATACATTATAACGTTATACCATATAACGTTATACCATATAACGTTATACTATATAACGTAGAACGTTATAACGTTATACCATATAACGTACTATGTTATAACCGGTTACGTTATAACGGTATACCATACAACGTTATACTATATAACGTAATACGTTATAACGTTATACCATATAACGTATTGCGTTATAACGTTATACCATATAACGTTATAACATGTAACTAATACGTTATAACGTTATACCATATAACGTATTACGTTATAACGTTATACCATATAACGTATTGCGATATAACGTTATACCATATAACGTTATACTATATAACGTAATACGTTATAACGTTATAACATATAACGTATTAGGTTATAACGTTATACCATATAACGTATTACGATATAACGTTATACCATATAACGTTATACTATATAACGTAATACGTTATAACGTTATACCAAATAACGTATTACGATATAACGTTATACCATATAACGTTATACCATATAACGTATTAGGTTATAACGTTATACCATATAACGTATTACGGTATAACGTTATACCATATAACGTATTACGATATAACGGTATACCATATAGCGTTATACTACATAACGTAATACGTTATAACGTTATAACATATAACGTATTAGGTTATAACGTTATACCATATAACGTATTACGATATAACGTTATACCATATAACGTTATACTAAATAACATAGTACCATATAACGTTATACTATATAACGTAATGCGTTATAACGTAAAACTATATAACGTAATACGATATAACGTTATACCATATAACGAGATACTATATACCGTAATACATTATAACGTTATACCATATAACGTACTAGGTTATAACGTTATACCATATAACGTCATACCGTATAACGTTATACTATATAACGTATTACGTTATAACGTTATACCAAATAACGTATTACGATATAACGTTATACCATATAACGTTATACTATATAACGTAATACGTTATAACGTTATACCATATAACGTACTAGGTTATAACGTTATACCATATAACGTTATACTATATAACGTAATACGTTATAACGTTATACCAAATAACGTATTACGTTATAACGTTATACCATATAACGTATTAAGTTATAACGTTATACCATATAGCGTTATACTACATAACGTAATACGTTATAACGTTATACCATATAACGTTATACTAAATAACATAGTACCATATAACGTTATACTATATAACGTAATGCGTTATAACGTAAAACTATATAACGTAATACGATATAACGTTATACCATATAACGAGATACTATATACCGTAATACATTATAACGTTATACCATATAACTTTATACCATATAACGTTATACCATATAACGTATTGCGTTATAACGTTATACCATATAACGTTATACCATGTAACTTATACGTTATAACGTTATATCACATAACGTTATACCTGATAACGTCATACCATATATCGTAACACGTTATAACCTTATACCATATAACGTTATACTATAAAACGTAATACGTTATAACGTTATACCATATAACGTCATACCGTATAACATTATACTATATAACGTAATACGTTATAACGTTATACCATAAACGTATTACGTTATATCGTTATACCATATAACGTATTACGATATAACGTTATACCATATAACGATATACTATATAACGTAATACGTTGTAACGTTATACCATATAACGTTAAACTATATAACGTAATATTTTATAACGTTATACCATACAACGTTATACTATATAACGTAATACGTTATAACGTTATACGATATAACGTACTAGGTTATAACGTTATACCATATAACGTTATACCATATAACGTAGTACGTTATAACGTTATACCATATAACGTACTATGTTATAACGTGTTACGTTATAACGGTATACTATACAACGTTATACTATATAACGTAATATGTTATAACGTTATAACATATAACGTATTACGTTATAACGTTATACCATATAACGTATTACGATATATCGTTATACCATATAACGTTATACTATATAACGTAATACGTTATAACGTTATACCATACAACGTATTACTTTATAACGGTATACCAAATAACGTTATACTATATAACGTAATACGTCATTACGTTATACCATATAACGTCATACCGTATAACGTATTACGTTATAACGTTATACCATATAACGTATTACGATATAACGCTATACCATATAACGTTATACTATATAACGTAATACGTTATAAGGTTATACCAAATAACGTATTGCGTTATAACATTATACCATATAACCTATTACCTTATAACGTTATACCATATAGCGTTATACTATATAACGTAATACGTTATAACGTTATTCCATATAACGTTATACTATATAACGTAATACGTTATAACGTTATACCATATAACGTTAGACTATATAACATAATACGTTGTAACGTTATACCATATAACGAGATACTATATGCAGTAATACCATATAGCGTTATACTATATAACGTAATACGTTACAACGATATACCATATAACGTATTAGGTTATAACGTTATACCATATAACGTTATACTATATAACGTAATACGTTATAAGGTTATACCAAATAACGTATTACGATATAACGTTATACCATATAACGTTATACTATAAAACGTAATACGTTATAAAGTTATACCATAAAACATCATACCGTATAATGTTATACTATATAACGTAATACGTTATAACGTTATTCCATATAACGTTATACTATATAAAATAATACGTTGTAACGTTATACCATCTAACGTATTACGTTATAACGTTATGCGCATATAACGTATTACGATATAACGTTATACTATATAACGTTATACTATATAACGTAATACGTTATAACGTTATGCGCATATAACGTATTACGATATAACGTTATACCATATAACGTTATACTATATAACGTAATACGTTATAACGTTATAGCAAATAACGTATTACTTTATAACGTTATACCAAATAACGTATTACGTTATAACGTTATACCATATAACGTATTACGTTATAACGTTATACCATATAGCGTTATACTATATAACGTAATACGTTATAACGCTATACCATATAACGTTATACTATATAACGTAATACGTTATAACGTTATGCCATATAACGTTAGACTATATAACATAATACGTTGTAACGTTATACCATATAACGAGATACTATATACAGTAATACCATATAACGTTATACTATATAACGTAATACGTTACAGCGTTATACCATATAACGTATTAGGTTATAACGTTATACCATATAACGTTATACTATATAACGTTATACCATATAACGTTATACCATATAACGTTATACTATATAACGTAATACGGTATAACGTTATACCATATAACGTTATACTATATAACATAATACGTTGTAACGTTATACCATATAACGTTATACCATATAACGTATTACGTTATAACGTTATACTATATAACGTATTACGATATAACGTTATACCATATAACGTTATACTATATAACGTAATACGTTATAACGTTATACCATATAATGTATTACGTTATAACGTTATACCATATAACTTTATACCATACAACGTCATACCATATAACGTAATACGTTATAACGTTATATCATATAACGTTATACCATATAACGTCATACCATATACCGTAACACGTTATAACCTTATACCATATAACGTTATACTATAAAACGTAATACGCTATAACGTTATACCATATAACATCATACCGTATAACGTTATACTATATAACGTATTACGTTATAACGTTATACCATAAACGTATTACGTTATAACGTTATACCATATAACGTACTACGATATAACGTTATACCATATAACGATATACTATATAACGTAATACGTTGTAACGTTATACCATATAATGTATTACGTTATAACGTTATACCATATAGCGTTATACTATATAACGTAATACGTTATAACGTTATACCATATAACGTTATACTATATAACGTAATACGTTATAACGTTATACCACTTAACGTTATACTATATAACGATATACTATATAATGTAATACGTTGTAACGTTGTACCATATAACGCTATACTATATAACGTAATAAGTTATAACGTTATACCATATAACGTATTAGGTTATAACGTTATACCATATAACGTATTACGATATAACGTTATACCATATAACGTTATACTATATAACGTAATACGTTATAACGTTATACCATATAACGTATTAGGTTATAACGTTATACCATATAACGTATTACGATATAACGTTATACCATATAACGTATTACGATATAACGGTATACCAAATAACGTTATACTATATAACGTAATACGTCATAACGTTATACCATATAACGTCATACCGTATAACGTTATACTATATAACGTATTACGTTATAACGTTATACCAAATAACGTAATACGTTGTAACGTTGTACCATATAACGCTATACTATATAACGTAATAAGTTATAACGTCATACCATATACCGTAACACGTTATAACCTTATACCATATAACGTTATACTATAAAACGTAATACGCTATAACGTTATACCATATAACATCATACCGTATAACGTTATACTATATAACGTAATACGTTATAACGTTATACCATTTAACGTTATACTACATAACGATATACTATATAACGTAATACGTTGTAACGTTGTACCATATAACGCTATACTGTATAACGTAATACGTTATAACGTTTTACCATATAACGTTATACTATATAACGTAATTCGTTATAACGTTATACCATATAACGTTATACTATATAACATAATACGTTGTAACGTTATACCATATAACGTTATACCATATAACGTTATACTATATAACGTAATACGTTATAACGTTATACCATATAACGTACTAGGTTATAACGTTATACCATATAACGTTATACTATATAACGTAATACGTTATAACGTTATACCAAATAACGTATTACGTTATAACGTTATACCATATAACGTATTACGATATAACGTTATACCATATAACGATATACTATATAACGTAATACGTTGTAACGTCATACCATATAACGTTAAACTATATAACGTAATAGGTTATAACGTTATACCATATAACGAGATACTATATACCGTAATACATTATAACGTTATACCATATAACGTTCTACCATATAACGTTATACTATATAACGTAGAACGTTATAACGTTATACCATATAACGTACTATGTTATAACCGGTTACGTTATAACGGTATACCATATAACGTATTGCGTTATAACGTTATACCATATAACGTTATAACATGTAACTAATACGTTATAACGTTATACCATATAACGTATTACGTTATAACGTTATACCATATAACGTTCTACCATATAACGTTATACTATATAACGTAATACGTTATAACGTTATACCATATAACGTATTGCGTTATAACGTTATACCATATAACGTTATAACATGTAACTAATACGTTATAACGTTATACCATATAACGTATTACGTTATAACGTTATACCATATAACGTATTGCGATATAACGTTATACCATATAACGTTATACTATATAACGTAATACGTTATAACGTTATAACATATAACGTATTAGGTTATAACGTTATACCATATAACGTATTACGATATAACGTTATACCATATAACGTTATACTATATAACGTAATACGTTATAACGTTATACCATATAACGAGATACTATATACCGTAATACATTATAACGTTATACCATATAACGTTCTACCGTATAACGTTATACTATATAACGTAATACGTTATAACGTTATACCATACAACGTATTGCGTTATAACGTTATACCATATAACGTTATAACATGTAACTAATACGTTATAACGTTATACCATATAACGTATTGCGTTATATCGTTATACCATATAACGTATTACGATATAACGTTATACCATATAACGATATACCATATACCGTAATACTTTATAACGTTATACCATATAACGTTATACCGTATAACGTAGTGCGTTATAACGTTATACCATATAACGTATTACGATATAACGTTATACCATATAACGTTATACTATATAACGTAATACGTTATAATTTTATACCATATAACGTATTACTTAATAACGGTATACCAAATAACGTTATACTATATAACGTAATACGTTATAACGTTATACCATAAACGTATTACGTTATATCGTTGTACCATATAACGTATTACGATATAACTTTATACCATATAACGATATACTATATACCGTAATACTTTATAACGTTATACCATATAACGTTATACCATATAACGTATTACGATATAACGTTATACCATATAACGTTATACTATATTACGTAATACGATATAACGTTATACCATACAACGTATTACTTTATAACGGTATACCATATAACGTTATACTATATAACGTAATACGTCATTACGTTATACCATATAACGTCATACCGTATAACGTTATACTATATAACGTATTACGTTATAACGTAATAGCATATAACGTTATGCTATATAACGTAATACCATATAACGTTATACTATATAACGTAATGCGTTATAACGTTATACCATATAACGTATTAGGTTATAACGTTATACCATATAGCGTTATGCTATATAACGTAATACGTTATAACGTTATACCATATAACGTATTAGGTTATAACGTTATACCATATAACGTTATACTATATAACATAATACGTTGCAACGTTATACCATATAACGTTATACCATATAACGTATTACGTTATAACGTTACACCATATAACGTATAACGATATAACGCTATACCATATAACGTTATACTATATAACGAAATACGTTATAACGTTATACCAAATAACGTATTACGTTATAACATTATACCATATAACGTATTACCTTATAACGTTATACCATATATCGTTATACTATATAACGTAATACGTTATAACGTTATACCAAAAACGTATTACGTTATATCGTTATACCATATAACGTATTACGATATAACGTTATACCATATAACGATATACTATATACCGTAATACTTTATAACGTTATACCATATAACGTACTATGTTATAACGTGTTACGTTATAACGGTATACTATACAACGTTATACTATATAACGTAATACGTTATAACGTTATAACATATAACGTATTACGTTATAACGTTATACCATATAATGTATTACGATATAACGCTATACCATATAACGTTATACTATATAACGTAATACGTTATAACGTTATACCATATAACGTTATACTATATAACGTAATACGTTATAACGTTATACCATATAACGTTATACTATATAACGTAATACCATATAACGCTATACTATATAACGTAATACGTTATAACGTTATACCATATAACGTATTAGGTTATGACGTTATACCATATAGCGTTATACTACATAACGTAATACGTTATAACGATATACCATATAACGTTATACTATATACCGTAATACATTATACCGTTATACCATATAACGTTATACCATATAACGTTAAACTATATAACGTAATACGTTATAACGTTATACCATATAACGGGATACTATATACCGTAATACTTCATAACATTATACCATATAACGTTAAACTATATAAGGTAATACGTTATACCATATAACGTTATACTATATAACGTAATACCATATAACGCTATACTATATAACGTAATACGTTATGACGTTATACCATATAGCGTTATACTACATAACGTAATACGTTATAACGATATACCATATAACGTTATACTATATACCGTATTACTTTATACCGTTATACCATATAACGTTATACCATATAACGTTAAACTATATAACGTAATACGTTATAACGTTATACCATATAACGTTATACTATATAACGTAATACCATATAACGCTATACTATATAACGTAATACGTTATGACGTTATACCATATAGCGTTATACTACATAACGTAATACGTTATAACGATATACCATATAACGTTATACTATATACCGTAATACTTTATACCGTTATACCATATAACGAGATACTATATACAGTAATACCACATAACGTTATGCTATATAACGTAATACGTTACAACGTTATACCATATAACGTATTAGGTTATGACGTTATACCATATAGCGTTATACTACATAACGTAATACGTTATAACGATATACCATATAACGTTATACTATATACCGTAATACATTATACCGTTATACCATATAACGTTATACCATATAACGTTAAACTATATAACGTAATACCATATAACGCTATACTATATAACGTAATACGTTATGACGTTATACCATATAGCGTTATACTACATAACGTAATACGTTATAACGATATACCATATAACGTTATACTATATACCGTAATACTTTATACCGTTATACCATATAACGTTATACCATATAACGTTAAACTATATAACGTAATACGTCATAACGTTATACCATATAACGAGATACTATATACCGTAATACTTTATAACGTTATACCATATAACGTTAAACTATATAAGGTAATACGTTATAACGATATACCAAATAACGTAATACGTTATAACGTTATACCATATAACGTTATACTATATAACGTAATACCATATAACGCTATACTATATAACGTAATACGTTATAACGTTATACCATATAACGTATTAGGTTATGGCGTTATACCATATAGCGTTATACTACATAACGTAATACGTTATAACGATATACCATATAACGTTATACTATATACCGTAATACTTTATACCGTTATACCATATAACGTTATACCATATAACGTTATACTACATAACGTAATACGTTATAACGATATACCATATAACGTTATGCTATATACCGTAATACTTTATACCGTTATACCATATAACGTTAAACTATATAACGTAATACGTTATAACGTTATACCATATAACGAGATACTATATAACGCAATACTTTCTAACGTTATACCATATAACGTTAAACTATATAACGTAATACGTTATAACGTTATGCCATATAACGAGATACTATATACAGTAATACCATATAACGTTATGCTATATAACGTAATACGTTACAACGTTATACCATATAACGTATTTGGTTATAACGTTATACCATATAACGTATTACGATATAACGTTATACCATATAACGTTATACCATATAACGTTATACTATATAACGTAATACGGTATAACGTTATACCATATAACGTTATACTATATAACATAATACGTTGTAACGTTATACCATATAACGTTATACCATATAACGTATTACGTTATAACGTTATACTATATAACGTATTACGATATAACGTTATACCATATAACGTTATACTATATAACGTAATACGTTATAACGTTATACCATATAATGTATTACGTTATAACGTTATACCGTATACCGTAACACGTTATAACCTTATACCATATAACGTTATACTATAAAGCGTAATACGCTATAACGTTATACCATATAACATCATACCGTATAACGTTATACTATATAACGTATTACGTTATAACGTTATACCATAAACGTATTACGTTATAACGTTATACCATATAACGTACTACGATATAACGTTATACCATATAACGATATACTATATAACGTAATTCGTTGTAACGTTATACCATATAATGTATTACGTTATAACGTTATACCATATAGCGTTATACTATATAACGTAATACGTTATAACGTTATACCATATAACGTTATACTATATAACGTAATACGTTATAACGTTATACCATTTAACGTTATACTATATAACGATATAATATATAACGTAATACGTTGTAACGTTGTACCATATAACGCTATACTATATAACGTAATAAGTTATAACGTTATACCATATAACGTATTAGGTTATAACGTTATACCAAATAACGTATTACGTTATAACATTATACCATATAACGTATTACCTTATAACGTTATACCATATATCGTTATACTATATAACGTAATACGTTATAACGTTATACCAAAAACGTATTACGTTATATCGTTATACCATATAATGTATTACGATATAACGCTATACCATATAACGTTATACTATATAACGTAATACGTTATAACGTTATACCATATAACGTTATACTATATAACGTAATACGTTATAACGTTATACCATATAACGTTAAACTATATAACGTAATATGTTGTAACGTTATGCCATATAACGAGATACTATATACAGTAATACCATATAACGTTATGCTATGTAACGTAATACGTTACAACGTTATACCATATAACGTATTAGGTTATAACGTTATACCATATAACTTTACACTATATAACGAGATACGTTATAACGTTATACCAAATAACGTATTACTTTATAACGTTATACCATATAACGTATTACGTTATAGCGTTATACCATATAGCGTTATACTATATAACGTAATACGTTATAACGTTATACCATATAACGTTATACTATATAACGTAATACCATATAACGCTATACCATATAACGTAATACGTTATAACGTTATACCATATAACGTATTAGGTTATGACGTTATACCATATAGCGTTATACTACATAACGTAATACGTTATAACGATATACCATATAACGTTATACTATATAACGTAATACTTTATACCGTTATACCATATAACGTTATACCATATAACGTTAAACTATATAACGTAATAAATTATAACGTTATGCCATATAACGAGATACTATATACAGTAATACCATATAACGTTACACCATATAACGTTAAACTATATAACGTAATAAATTATAACGTTATGCCATATAACGAGATACTATATACAGTAATACCATATAACGTTATGCTATATAACGTAATACGTTACAACGTTATACCATATAACGTATTAGGTTATAACGTTATACCATATAACTTTACACTATATAACGTGATACGTTATAACGATATACCATATAACGTTATACTATATACCGTAATACATTATACCGTTATACCATATAACGTTATACCATATAACGTTAAACTATATAACGTAATACGTTATAACGTTATACCATATAACGAGATACTATATACCGTAATACTTCATAACATTATACCATATAACGTTAAACTATATAAGGTAATACGTTATACCATATAACGTTATACTATATAACGTAATACCATATAACGCTATACTATATAACGTAATACGTTATGACGTTATACCATATAGCGTTATACTACATAACGTAATACGTTATAACGATATACCATATAACGTTATACTATATACCGTATTACTTTATACCGTTATACCATATAACGTTATACCATATAACGTTAAACTATATAACGTAATACGTTATAACGTTATACCATATAACGTTATACTATATAACGTAATACCATATAACGCTATACTATATAACGTAATACGTTATGACGTTATACCATATAGCGTTATACTACATAACGTAATACGTTATAACGATATACCATATAACGTTATACTATATACCGTAATACTTTATACCGTTATACCATATAACGAGATACTATATACAGTAATACCACATAACGTTATGCTATATAACGTAATACGTTACAACGTTATACCATATAACGTATTAGGTTATGACGTTATACCATATAGCGTTATACTACATAACGTAATACGTTATAACGATATACCATATAACGTTATACTATATACCGTAATACATTATACCGTTATACCATATAACGTTATACCATATAACGTTAAACTATATAACGTAATACCATATAACGCTATACTATATAACGTAATACGTTATGACGTTATACCATATAGCGTTATACTACATAACGTAATACGTTATAACGATATACCATATAACGTTATACTATATACCGTAATACTTTATACCGTTATACCATATAACGTTATACCATATAACGTTAAACTATATAACGTAATACGTTATAACGTTATACCATATAACGAGATACTATATACCGTAATACTTTATAACGTTATACCATATAACGTTAAACTATATAAGGTAATACGTTATAACGTTATACCAAATAACGTAATACGTTATAACGTTATACCATATAACGTTATACTATATAACGTAATACCATATAACGCTATACTATATAACGTAATACGTTATAACGTTATACCATATAACGTATTAGGTTATGGCGTTATACCATATAGCGTTATACTACATAACGTAATACGTTATAACGATATACCATATAACGTTATACCATATAACGTTAAACTATATAACGTAATACGTTATAACGTTATACCATATAACGAGATACTATATACCGTAATACTTTATAACGTTATACCATATAACGTTAAACTATATAAGGTAATACGTTATAACGTTATACCAAATAACGTAATACGTTATAACGTTATACCATATAACGTTATACTATATAACGTAATACCATATAACGCTATACTATATAACGTAGTACGTTATAACGTTATACCATATAACGTATTAGGTTATGGCGTTATACCATATAGCGTTATACTACATAACGTAATACGTTATAACGATATACCATATAACGTTATACTATATACCGTAATACTTTATACCGTTATACCATATAACGTTATACCATATAACGTTATACTACATAACGTAATACGTTATAACGTTATACCATATAACGTTAAACTATATAACGTAATACGTTATAACGTTATGCCATATAACGAGATACTATATACAGTAATACCATATAACGTTATGCTATATAACGTAATACGTTACAACGTTATACCATATAACGTATTAGGTTATAACGTTATACCATATAACGTATTACGATATAACGTTATACCATATAACGTTATACCATATAACGTTATACTATATAACGTAATACGGTATAACGTTATACCATATAACGTTATACTATATAACATAATACGTTGTAACGTTATACCATATAACGTTATACCATATAACGTATTACGTTATAACGTTATACTATATAACGTATTACGATATAACGTTATACCATATAACGTTATACTATATAACGTAATACGTTATAACGTTATACCATATAATGTATTACGTTATAACGTTATACCATATACCGTAACACGTTATAACCTTATACCATATAACGTTATACTATAAAGCGTAATACGCTATAACGTTATACCATATAACATCATACCGTATAACGTTATACTATATAACGTATTACGTTATAACGTTATACCATAAACGTATTACGTTATAACGTTATACCATATAACGTACTACGATATAACGTTATACCATATAACGATATACTATATAACGTAATTCGTTGTAACGTTATACCATATAATGTATTACGTTATAACGTTATACCATATAGCGTTATACTATATAACGTAATACGTTATAACGTTATACCATATAACGTTATACTATATAACGTAATACGTTATAACGTTATACCATTTAACGTTATACTATATAACGATATAATATATAACGTAATACGTTGTAACGTTGTACCATATAACGCTATACTATATAACGTAATAAGTTATAACGTTATACCATATAACGTATTAGGTTATAACGTTATACCATATAACGTTATACTATATAACGTAATACGTTATAACGTTATACCATATAACGTATTAGGTTATAACGTTATACCATATAACGTTATACTATATAACGTCATACCATATAACGTATTAGGTTATAACGTTATACCATATAACGTTATACTATATAACGTAATACGTTATAACGTTATACCATATAACGTATTACGTTATAACGTTATACCATATAACGTTATACTATATAACGTGATACCATATAACGCTATACTATATAACGTAATACGTTATAACGTTATACCAAATAACGTAATACGTTATAACGTTATACCATATAACGTTATACTATATAACGTCATACCATATAACGTATTAGGTTATAACGTTATACCATATAACGTTATACTATATAACGTAATACGTTATAACGTTATACCATATATCGTATTAGGTTATGACGTTATACCATATAACGTTATACTATATAACGTAATACGTTATAACGTTATACCAAATAACGTAATACGTTATAACGTTATACCATATAACGTATTACGTTATAACGTTATACCATATAACGTTATACTATATAACATAATACGTTGTAACGTTATACCATATAACGTATTACGTTATAACGTTATACCATATAACGTATTACGATATAACGCTATACCATATAACGTTATACTATATAACGTATTAGGTTATAACGTTATACCATATAACGTTATACTATATAACGTAATACGTTATAACGTTATACCAAATAACGTAATACGTTATAACGTTATACCATATAACGTATTACGTTATAACGTTATACCATATAACGTATACTAGCGAGATACTATATAGGTAATACTTTATAACGTTACACCATATAACGTTAAACTATATAACGTAATAAATTATAACGTTATGCCATACAACGAGATGCTATATACAGTAATACCATATAACGTTACACCATATAACGTTAAACTATGTAACGTAATAAATTATAACGTTATGCCATATAACGAGATGCTATATACAGTAATACCATATAACGTTATGCTATATAACGTAATACGTTACAACGTTATACCATATAACGTATTAGGTTATAACGTTATACCATATAACTTTACACTATATAACGTGATACGTTATAACGTTATACCAAATAACGTATTACTTTATAACGTTATACCATATAACGTATTACGTTATAGCGTTATACCATATAGCGTTATACTACATAACGTAATACGTTATAACGATATACCATATAACGTTATACTATATACCGTATTACTTTATACCGTAATACCATATAACGTTATACCATATAACGTTAAACTATATAACGTAATACGTTGTAACGTTATACCATATAACGTTATACTATATAACGTAATACCATATAACGCTATACTATATAACGTAATACGTTATGACGTTATACCATATAGCGTTATACTACATAACGTAATACGTTATAACGATATACCATATAACGTTATACTATATACCGTAATACTTTATACCGTTATACCATATAACGTTATACCATATAACGTTAAACTATATAACGTAATACGTTATAACGTTATGCCATATAACGAGATACTATATACAGTAATACCACATAACGTTATGCTATATAACGTAATACGTTACAACGTTATACCATATAACGTATTAGGTTATGACGTTATACCATATAGCGTTATACTACATAACGTAATACGTTATAACGATATACCATATAACGTTATACTATATACCGTAATACATTATACCGTTATACCATATAACGTTATACCATATAACGTTAAACTATATAACGTAATACGTTATAACGTTATACCATATAACGAGATACTATATACCGTAATACTTCATAACATTATACCATATAACGTTAAACTATATAAGGTAATACGTTATACCATATAACGTTATACTATATAACGTAATACCATATAACGCTATACTATATAACGTAATAAGTTATGACGTTATACCATATAGCGTTATACTACATAACGTAATACGTTATAACGATATACCATATAACGTTATACTATATACCGTAATACTTTATACCGTTATACCATATAACGTTATACCATATAACGTTAAACTATATAACGTAATACGTTATAACGTTATACCATATAACGAGATACTATATACCGTAATACTTTATAACGTTATACCATACAACGTTAAACTATATAAGGGAATACGTTATAACGTTATACCAAATAACGTAATACGTTATAACGTTATACCATATAACGTTATACTATATAACGTAATACCATATAACGCTATACTATATAACGTAATACGTTATAACGTTATACCATATAACGTATTAGGTTATGGCGTTATACCATATAGCGTTATACTACATAACGTAATACGTTATAACGATATACCATATAACGTTATACTATATACCGTAATACTTTATACCGTTATACCATATAACGTTATACCATATAACGTTAAAATATATAACGTAACACGTTATAACGTTATACCATATAACGAGATACTATATACCGTAATACTTTATAACGTTATACCATATAACGTTAAACTATATAACGTAATACGTTATAACGTTATGCCATATAACGAGATACTATATACAGTAATACCATATAACGTTATGCTATATAACGTAATACGTTACAACGTTATACCATATAACGTATTAGGTTATAACGTTATACCATATAACTATATACTATATAACGTGATACGTTATAACGTTATACCAAATAACGCATTACTTTATAACGTTATACCATATAACGTATTACGTTATAACGTTACACCATATAACGTATAACGATATAACGCTATACCATATAACGTTATACTATATAACGAAATACGTTATAACGTTATACCAAATAACGTATTACGTTATAACATTATACCATATAACGTATTACCTTATAACGTTATACCATATATCGTTATACTATATAACGTAATACGTTATAACGTTATACCAAAAACGTATTACGTTATATCGTTATACCATATAACGTATTACGATATAACGTTATACCATATAACGATATACTATATACCGTAATACTTTATAACGTTATACCATATAACGTACTATGTTATAACGTGTTACGTTATAACGGTATACTATACAACGTTATACTATATAACGTAATACGTTATAACGTTATAACATATAACGTATTACGTTATAACGTTATACCATATAATGTATTACGATATAACGCTATACCATATAACGTTATACTATATAACGTAATACGTTATAACGTTATACCATATAACGTTATACTATATAACGTAATACGTTATAACGTTATACCATATAACGTTATACTATATAACGTAATACCATATAACGCTATACTATATAACGTAATACGTTATAACGTTATACCATATAACGTATTAGGTTATGACGTTATACCATATAGCGTTATACTACATAACGTAATACGTTATAACGATATACCATATAACGTTATACTATATACCGTAATACTTTATACCGTTATACCATATAACGTTATACCATATAACGTTAAACTATATAACGTAATACGTTATAACGTTATACCATATAACGAGATACTATATACCGTAATACTTTATAACGTTATACCATATAACGTTAAACTATATAACGTAATACGTTGTAACGTTATGCCATATAACGAGATACTATATACAGTAATACCATATAACGTTATGCTATATAACGTAATACGTTACAACGTTATACCATATAACGTATTAGGTTATAACGTTATACCATATAACTTTACACTATATAACGAGATACGTTATAACGTTATACCAAATAACGTATTACTTTATAACGTTATACCATATAACGAATTACGTTATAGCGTTATACCATATAGCGTTATACTATACAACGTAATACGTTATAACGTTATACCATATAACGTTATACTATATAACGTAATACCATATAACGCTATACCATATAACGTAATACGTTATAACGTTATACCATATAACGTATTAGGTTATGACGTTATACCATATAGCGTCATACTACATAACGTAATACGTTATAACGATATACCATATAACGTTATACTATATAACGTAATACTTTATACCGTTATACCATATAACGTTATACCATATAACGTTAAACTATATAACGTAATAAATTATAACGTTATGCCATATAACGAGATACTATATACAGTAATACCATATAACGTTACACCATATAACGTTAAACTATATAACGTAATAAATTATAACGTTATGCCATATAACGAGATACTATATGCAGTAATACCATATAACGTTATGCTATATAACGTAATACGTTACAACGTTATACCATATAACGTATTAGGTTATAACGTTATACCATATAACTATATACTATATAACGTGATACGTTATAACGTTATACCAAATAACGCATTACTTTATAACGTTATACCATATAACGTATTACGTTATAGCGTTATACCATATAGCGTTATACTATATAACGTAATACGTTATAACGTTATACCATATAACGTTATACCATATAACGTTATACTATATAACGTAATACGTTATAACGTTATACCATATAACGTTATACTATATAACATAATACGTTGTAACGTTATACCATATAACGTATTAGGTTATAACGTTATACCATATAACGTTATACTATATAACATAATACGTTGCAACGTTATACCATATAACGTTATACCATATAACGTATTACGTTATAACGTTACACCATATAACGTATAACGATATAACGCTATACCATATAACGTTATACTATATAACGAAATACGTTATAACGTTATACCAAATAACGTATTACGTTATAACATTATACCATATAACGTATTACCTTATAACGTTATACCATATATCGTTATACTATATAACGTAATACGTTATAACGTTATACCAAAAACGTATTACGTTATATCGTTATACCATATAACGTATTACGATATAACGTTATACCATATAACGATATACTATATACCGTAATACTTTATAACGTTATACCATATAACGTACTATGTTATAACGTGTTACGTTATAACGGTATACTATACAACGTTATACTATATAACGTAATACGTTATAACGTTATAACATATAACGTATTACGTTATAACGTTATACCATATAATGTATTACGATATAACGCTATACCATATAACGTTATACTATATAACGTAATACGTTATAACGTTATACCATATAACGTTATACTATATAACGTAATACGTTATAACGTTATACCATATAACGTTATACTATATAACGTAATACCATATAACGCTATACTATATAACGTAATACGTTATAACGTTATACCATATAACGTATTAGGTTATGACGTTATACCATATAGCGTTATACTACATAACGTAATACGTTATAACGATATACCATATAACGTTATACTATATACCGTAATACTTTATACCGTTATACCATATAACGTTATACCATATAACGTTAAACTATATAACGTAATACGTTATAACGTTATACCATATAACGAGATACTATATACCGTAATACTTTATAACGTTATACCATATAACGTTAAACTATATAACGTAATACGTTGTAACGTTATGCCATATAACGAGATACTATATACAGTAATACCATATAACGTTATGCTATATAACGTAATACGTTACAACGTTATACCATATAACGTATTAGGTTATAACGTTATACCATATAACTTTACACTATATAACGAGATACGTTATAACGTTATACCAAATAACGTATTACTTTATAACGTTATACCATATAACGTATTACGTTATAGCGTTATACCATATAGCGTTATACTATACAACGTAATACGTTATAACGTTATACCATATAACGTTATACTATATAACGTAATACCATATAACGCTATACCATATAACGTAATACGTTATAACGTTATACCATATAACGTATTAGGTTATGACGTTATACCATATAGCGTCATACTACATAACGTAATACGTTATAACGATATACCATATAACGTTATACTATATAACGTAATACTTTATACCGTTATACCATATAACGTTATACCATATAACGTTAAACTATATAACGTAATAAATTATAACGTTATGCCATATAACGAGATACTATATACAGTAATACCATATAACGTTACACCATATAACGTTAAACTATATAACGTAATAAATTATAACGTTATGCCATATAACGAGATACTATATGCAGTAATACCATATAACGTTATGCTATATAACGTAATACGTTACAACGTTATACCATATAACGTATTAGGTTATAACGTTATACCATATAACTTTACACTATATAACGTGATACGTTATAACGATATACCATATAACGTTATACTATATACCGTAATACATTATACCGTTATACCATATAACGTTATACCATATAACGTTATACCATATAACGTTAAACTATATAACGTAATACGTTATAACGTTATACCATATAACGAGATACTATATACCGTAATACTTCATAACATTATACCATATAACGTTAAACTATATAAGGTAATACGTTATACCATATAACGTTATACTATATAACGTAATACCATATAACGCTATACTATATAACGTAATACGTTATGACGTTATACCATATAGCGTTATACTACATAACGTAATACGTTATAACGATATACCATATAACGTTATACTATATAACGTAATACGTTATAACGTTATACCAAATAACGTAATACGTTATAACGTTATACCATATAACGTATTACGTTATAACGTTATACCATATAACGTTATACTATATAACATAATACGTTGTAACGTTATACCATATAACGTTATACCATATAACGTATTACGTTATAACGTTATACCATATAACGTATTACGATATAACGCTATACCATATAACGTTATACTATATAACGTATTAGGTTATAACGTTATACCATATGACGTTAAACTATATAACGTAATACGTTGTAACGTTATGCCATATAACGAGATACTATATACAGTAATACCATATAACGTTATGCTATATAACGTAATACGTTACAACGTTATACCATATAACGTATTAGGTTATAACGTTATAACATATAACTTTACACTATATAACGAGATACGTTATAACGTTATACCAAATAACGTATTACTTTATAACGTTATACCATATAACGTATTACGTTATAGCGTTATACCATATAGCGTTATACTATATAACGTAATACGTTATAACGTTATACCATATAACGTTATACTATATAACGTAATACCATATAACGCTATACCATATAACGTAATACGTTATAACGTTATACCATATAACGTATTAGGTTATGACGTTATACCATATAGCGTTATACTACATAACGTAATACGTTATAACGATATACCATATAACGTTATACTATATAACGTAATACTTTATACCGTTATACCATATAACGTTATACCATATAACGTTAAACTATATAACGTAATAAATTATAACGTTATGCCATATAACGAGATACTATATACAGTAATACCATATAACGTTACACCATATAACGTTAAACTATATAACGTAATAAATTATAACGTTATGCCATATAACGAGATACTATATGCAGTAATACCATATAACGTTATGCTATATAACGTAATACGTTACAACGTTATACCATATAACGTATTAGGTTATAACGTTATACCATATAACTTTACACTATATAACGTGATACGTTATAACGATATACCATATAACGTTATACTATATACCGTAATACATTATACCGTTATACCATATAACGTTATACCATATAACGTTATACCATATAACGTTAAACTATATAACGTAATACGTTATAACGTTATACCATATAACGAGATACTATATACCGTAATACTTCATAACATTATACCATATAACGTTAAACTATATAAGGTAATACGTTATACCATATAACGTTATACTATATAACGTAATACCATATAACGCTATACTATATAACGTAATACGTTATGACGTTATACCATATAGCGTTATACTACATAACGTAATACGTTATAACGATATACCATATAACGTTATACTATATAACGTAATACGTTATAACGTTATACCAAATAACGTAATACGTTATAACGTTATACCATATAACGTATTACGTTATAACGTTATACCATATAACGTTATACTATATAACATAATACGTTGTAACGTTATACCATATAACGTTATACCATATAACGTATTACGTTATAACGTTATACCATATAACGTATTACGATATAACGCTCTACCATATAACGTTATACTATATAACGTATTAGGTTATAACGTTATACCATATAACGTTATACTATATAACGTAATACGTTATAACGTTATACCAAATAACGTAATACGTTATAACGTTATGCCATATAACGTATTACGTTATAACGTTATACCATATAACGTATACTAGCGAGATACTATATAGGTAATACTTTATAACGTTACACCATATAACGTTAAACTATATAACGTAATAAATTATAACGTTATGCCATACAACGAGATACTATATACAGTAATACCATATAACGTTACACCATATAACGTTAAACTATGTAACGTAATAAATTATAACGTTATGCCATATAACGAGATACTATATACAGTAATACCATATAACGTTATGCTATATAACGTAATACGTTACAACGTTATACCATATAACGTATTAGGTTATAACGTTGTACCATATAACTTTACACTATATAACGTGATACGTTATAACGTTATACCAAATAACGTATTACTTTATAACGTTATACCATATAACGTATTACGTTATAGCGTTATACCATATAGCGTTATACTACATAACGTAATACGTTATAACGATATACCATATAACGTTATACTATATACCGTATTACTTTATACCGTAATACCATATAACGTTATATCATATAACGTTAAACTATATAACGTAATACGTTGTAACGTTATACCATATAACGTTATACTATATAACGTAATACCATATAACGCTATACTATATAACGTAATACTATATACCGTAATACTTTATACCGTTATACCATATAACGTTATACCATATAACGTTAAACTATATAACGTAATACGTTATAACGTTATGCCATATAACGAGATACTATATACAGTAATACCACATAACGTTATGCTATATAACGTAATACGTTACAACGTTATACCATATAACGTATTAGGTTATGACGTTATACCATATAGCGTTATACTACATAACGTAATACGTTATAACGATATACCATATAACGTTATACTATATACCGTAATACATTATACCGTTATACCATATAACGTTATACCATATAACGTTAAACTATATAACGTAATACGTTATAACGTTATACCATATAACGAGATACTATATACCGTAATACTTCATAACATTATACCATATAACGTTAAACTATATAAGGTAATACGTTATACCATATAACGTTATACTATATAACGTAATACCATATAACGCTATACTATATAACGTAATACGTTATGACGTTATACCATATAGCGTTATACTACATAACGTAATACGTTATAACGATATACCATATAACGTTATACTATATACCGTAATACTTTATACCGTTATACCATATAACGTTATACCATATAACGTTAAAATATATAACGTAACACGTTATAACGTTATACCATATAACGAGATACTATATACCGTAATACTTTATAACGTTATACCATATAACGTTAAACTATATAACGTAATACGTTATAACGTTATGCCATATAACGAGATACTATATACAGTAATACCATATAACGTTATGCTATATAACGTAATACGTTACAACGTTATACCATATAACGTATTAGGTTATAACGTTATACCATATAACTATATACTATATAACGTGATACGTTATAACGTTATACCAAATAACGCATTACTTTATAACGTTATACCATATAACGTATTACGTTATAGCGTTATACCATATAGCGTTATACTATATAACGTAATACGTTATAACGTTATACCATATAACGTTATACCATATAACGTTATACTATATAACGTAATACGTTATAACGTTATACCATATAACGTTATACTATATAACATAATACGTTGTAACGTTATACCATATAACGTATTAGGTTATAACGTTATACCATATAACGTTATACTATATAACATAATACGTTGCAACGTTATACCATATAACGTTATACCATATAACGTATTACGTTATAACGTTACACCATATAACGTATAACGATATAACGCTATACCATATAACGTTATACTATATAACGAAATACGTTATAACGTTATACCAAATAACGTATTACGTTATAACATTATACCATATAACGTATTACCTTATAACGTTATACCATATATCGTTATACTATATAACGTAATACGTTATAACGTTATACCATATAACGTACTATGTTATAACGTGTTACGTTATAACGGTATACTATACAACGTTATACTATATAACGTAATACGTTATAACGTTATAACATATAACGTATTACGTTATAACGTTATACCATATAATGTATTACGATATAACGCTATACCATATAACGTTATACTATATAACGTAATACGTTATAACGTTATACCATATAACGTTATACCATATAACGTATTACGTTATAACGTTACACCATATAACGTATAACGATATAACGCTATACCATATAACGTTATACTATATAACGAAATACGTTATAACGTTATACCAAATAACGTATTACGTTATAACATTATACCATATAACGTATTACCTTATAACGTTATACCATATATCGTTATACTATATAACATAATACGTTGCAACGTTATACCATATAACGTTATACCATATAACGTATTACGATATAACGTTATACCATATAACGATATACTATATACCGTAATACTTTATAACGTTATACCATATAACGTACTATGTTATAACGTGTTACGTTATAACGGTATACTATACAACGTTATACTATATAACGTAATACGTTATAACGTTATAACATATAACGTATTACGTTATAACGTTATACCATATAATGTATTACGATATAACGCTATACCATATAACGTTATACTATATAACGTAATACGTTATAACGTTATACCATATAACGTTATACTATATAACGTAATACGTTATAACGTTATACCATATAACGTTATACTATATAACGTAATACCATATAACGCTATACTATATAACGTAATACGTTATAACGTTATACCATATAACGTATTAGGTTATGACGTTATACCATATAGCGTTATACTACATAACGTAATACGTTATAACGATATACCATATAACGTTATACTATATACCGTAATACTTTATACCGTTATACCATATAACGTTATACCATATAACGTTAAACTATATAACGTAATACGTTATAACGTTATACCATATAACGAGATACTATATACCGTAATACTTTATAACGTTATACCATATAACGTTAAACTATATAACGTAATACGTTGTAACGTTATGCCATATAACGAGATACTATATACAGTAATACCATATAACGTTATGCTATATAACGTAATACGTTACAACGTTATACCATATAACGTATTAGGTTATAACGTTATACCATATAACTTTACACTATATAACGAGATACGTTATAACGTTATACCAAATAACGTATTACTTTATAACGTTATACCATATAACGTATTACGTTATATCGTTATACCATATAGCGTTATACTATATAACGTAATACGTTATAACGTTATACCATATAACGTTATACTATATAACGTAATACCATATAACGCTATACCATATAACGTAATACGTTATAACGTTATACCATATAACGTATTAGGTTATGACGTTATACCATATAGCGTTATACTACATAACGTAATACGTTATAACGATATACCATATAACGTTATACTATATAACGTAATACTTTATACCGTTATACCATATAACGTTATACCATATAACGTTAAACTATATAACGTAATAAATTATAACGTTATGCCATATAACGAGATACTATATACAGTAATACCATATAACGTTACACCATATAACGTTAAACTATATAACGTAATAAATTATAACGTTATGCCATATAACGAGATACTATATGCAGTAATACCATATAACGTTATGCTATATAACGTAATACGTTACAACGTTATACCATATAACGTATTAGGTTATAACGTTATACCATATAACTTTACACTATATAACGTGATACGTTATAACGATATACCATATAACGTTTTACTATATACCGTAATACATTATACCGTTATACCATATAACGTTATACCATATAACGTTATACCATATAACGTTAAACTATATAACGTAATACGTTATAACGTTATACCATATAACGAGATACTATATACCGTAATACTTCATAACATTATACCATATAACGTTAAACTATATAAGGTAATACGTTATACCATATAACGTTATACTATATAACGTAATACCATATAACGCTATACTATATAACGTAATACGTTATGACGTTATACCAAATAGCGTTATACTACATAACGTAATACGTTATAACGATATACCATATAACGTTATACTATATACCGTATTACTTTATACCGTTATACCATATAACGTTATACCATATAACGTTAAACTATATAACGTAATACGTTATAACGTTATACCATATAACGTTATACTATATAACGTAATACCATATAACGCTATACTATATAACGTAATACGTTATGACGTTATACCATATAGCGTTATACTACATAACGTAATACGTTATAACGATATACCATATAACGTTATACTATATACCGTAATACTTTATACCGTTATACCATATAACGAGATACTATATACAGTAATACCACATAACGTTATGCTATATAACGTAATACGTTACAACGTTATACCATATAACGTATTAGGTTATGACGTTATACCATATAGCGTTATACTACATAACGTAATACGTTATAACGATATACCATATAACGTTATACTATATACCGTAATACATTATACCGTTATACCATATAACGTTATACCATATAACGTTAAACTATATAACGTAATACGTTATAACGTTATACCATATAACGAGATACTATATACCGTAATACTTCATAACATTATACCATATAACGTTAAAATATATAAGGTAATACGTTATACCATATAACGTTATACTATATAACGTAATACCATATAACGCTATACTATATAACGTAATACGTTATGACGTTATACCATATAGCGTTATACTACATAACGTAATACGTTATAACGATATACCATATAACGTTATACTATATACCGTAATACTTTATACCGTTATACCATATAACGTTATACCATATAACGTTAAACTATATAACGTAATACGTTATAACGTTATACCATATAACGAGATACTATATACCGTAATACTTTATAACGTTATACCATATAACGTTAAACTATATAAGGTAATACGTTATAACGTTATACCAAATAACGTAATACGTTATAACGTTATACCATATAACGTTATACTATATAACGTAATACCATATAACGCTATACTATATAACGTAATACGTTATAACGTTATACCATATAACGTATTAGGTTATGGCGTTATACCATATAGCGTTATACTACATAACGTAATACGTTATAACGATATACCATATAACGTTATACTATATACCGTAATACTTTATACCGTTATACCATATAACGTTATACCATATAACGTTATACTACATAACGTAATACGTTATAACGATATACCATATAACGTTATACTATATACCGTAATACTTTATACCGTTATACCATATAACGTTATACCATATAACGTTAAACTATATAACGTAATACGTTATAACGTTATACCATATAACGTTATACTATATAACGTAATACCATATAACGCTATACCATATAACGTAATACGTTATAACGTTATACCATATAACGTATTAGGTTATGACGTTATACCATATAGCGTTATACTACATAACGTAATACGTTATAACGATATACCATATAACGTTATACTATATAACGTAATACTTTATACCGTTATACCATATAACGTTATACCATATAACGTTAAACTATATAACGTAATAAATTATAACGTTATGCCATATAACGAGATACTATATACAGTAATACCATATAACGTTACACCATATAACGTTAAACTATATAACGTAATAAATTATAACGTTATGCCATATAACGAGATACTATATGCAGTAATACCATATAACGTTATGCTATATAACGTAATACGTTACAACGTTATACCATATAACGTATTAGGTTATAACGTTATACCATATAACTTTACACTATATAACGTGATACGTTATAACGATATACCATATAACGTTTTACTATATACCGTAATACATTATACCGTTATACCATATAACGTTATACCATATAACGTTATACCATATAACGTTAAACTATATAACGTAATACGTTATAACGTTATACCATATAACGAGATACTATATACCGTAATACTTCATAACATTATACCATATAACGTTAAACTATATAAGGTAATACGTTATACCATATAACGTTATACTATATAACGTAATACCATATAACGCTATACTATATAACGTAATACGTTATGACGTTATACCATATAGCGTTATACTACATAACGTAATACGTTATAACGTTATACCATATAACGTATTAGGTTATGGCGTTATACCATATAGCGTTATACTACATAACGTAATACGTTATAACGATATACCATATAACGTTATACTATATACCGTAATACTTTTTACCGTTATACCATATAACGTTATACCATATAACGTTATACTACATAACGTAATACGTTATAACGATATACCATATAACGTTATACTATATACCGTAATACTTTATACCGTTATACCATATAACGTTATACCATATAACGTTAAACTATATAACGTAATACGTTATAACGTTATACCATATAACGAGATACTATATAACGCAATACTTTCTAACGTTATACCATATAACGTTATACTATATAACGTAATACCATATAACGCTATACTATATAACGTAATACGTTATGACGTTATACCATATAGCGTTATACTACATAACGTAATACGTTATAACGTTATACCATATAACGTATTAGGTTATGGCGTTATACCATATAGCGTTATACTACATAACGTAATACGTTATAACGATATACCATATAACGTTATACTATATACCGTAATACTTTTTACCGTTATACCATATAACGTTATACCATATAACGTTATACTACATAACGTAATACGTTATAACGATATACCATATAACGTTATACTATATACCGTAATACTTTATACCGTTATACCATATAACGTTATACCATATAACGTTAAACTATATAACGTAATACGTTATAACGTTATACCATATAACGAGATACTATATAACGTAATACGTTATAACGTTATACCATATAACGTTATACTATATAACGTAATACCATATAACGCTATACTATATAACGTAATACGTTATGACGTTATACCATATAGCGTTATACTACATAACGTAATACGTTATAACGATATACCATATAACGTTATACTATATACCGTAATACTTTATACCGTTATACCATATAACGAGATACTATATACAGTAATACCACATAACGTTATGCTATATAACGTAATACGTTACAACGTTATACCATATAACGTATTAGGTTATGACGTTATACCATATAGCGTTATACTACATAACGTAATACGTTATAACGATATACCATATAACGTTATACTATATACCGTAATACATTATACCGTTATACCATATAACGTTATACCATATAACGTTAAACTATATAACGTAATACGTTATAACGTTATACCATATAACGAGATACTATATACCGTAATACTTCATAACATTATACCATATAACGTTAAAATATATAAGGTAATACGTTATACCATATAACGTTATACTATATAACGTAATACCATATAACGCTATACTATATAACGTAATACGTTATGACGTTATACCATATAGCGTTATACTACATAACGTAATACGTTATAACGATATACCATATAACGTTATACTATATACCGTAATACTTTATACCGTTATACCATATAACGTTATACCATATAACGTTAAACTATATAACGTAATACGTTATAACGTTATACCATATAACGAGATACTATATACCGTAATACTTTATAACGTTATACCATATAACGTTAAACTATATAAGGTAATACGTTATAACGTTATACCAAATAACGTAATACGTTATAACGTTATACCATATAACGTTAAACTATATAAGGTAATACGTTATAACGTTATACCAAATAACGTAATACGTTATAACGTTATACCATATAACGTTATACTATATAACGTAATACCATATAACGCTATACTATATAACGTAATACGTTATAACGTTATACCATATAACGTATTAGGTTATGGCGTTATACCATATAGCGTTATACTACATAACGTAATACGTTATAACGATATACCATATAACGTTATACTATATACCGTAATACTTTATACCGTTATACCATATAACGTTATACCATATAACGTTATACTACATAACGTAATACGTTATAACGATATACCATATAACGTTATTCTATATACCGTAATACTTTATACCGTTATACCATATAACGTTATACCATATAACGTTAAACTATATAACGTAATACGTTATAACGTTATACCATATAACGTTATACTATATAACGTAATACCATATAACGCTATACCATATAACGTAATACGTTATAACGTTATACCATATAACGTATTAGGTTATGACGTTATACCATATAGCGTTATACTACATAACGTAATACGTTATAACGATATACCTTATAACGTTATACTATATAACGTAATACTTTATACCGTTATACCATATAACGTTATACCATATAACGTTAAACTATATAACGTAATAAATTATAACGTTATGCCATATAACGAGATACTATATACAGTAATACCATATAACGTTACACCATATAACGTTAAACTATATAACGTAATAAATTATAACGTTATGCCATATAACGAGATACTATATGCAGTAATACCATATAACGTTATGCTATATAACGTAATACGTTACAACGTTATACCATATAACGTATTAGGTTATAACGTTATACCATATAACTTTACACTATATAACGTGATACGTTATAACGATATACCATATAACGTTTTACTATATACCGTAATACATTATACCGTTATACCATATAACGTTATACCATATAACGTTATACCATATAACGTTAAACTATATAACGTAATACGTTATAACGTTATACCATATAACGAGATACTATATACCGTAATACTTCATAACATTATACCATATAACGTTAAACTATATAAGGTAATACGTTATACCATATAACGTTATACTATATAACGTAATACCATATAACGCTATACTATATAACGTAATACGTTATGACGTTATACCATATAGCGTTATACTACATAACGTAATACGTTATAACGTTATACCATATAACGTATTAGGTTATGGCGTTATACCATATAGCGTTATACTACATAACGTAATACGTTATAACGATATACCATATAACGTTATACTATATACCGTAATACTTTTTACCGTTATACCATATAACGTTATACCATATAACGTTATACTACATAACGTAATACGTTATAACGATATACCATATAACGTTATACTATATACCGTAATACTTTATACCGTTATACCATATAACGTTATACCATATAACGTTAAACTATATAACGTAATACGTTATAACGTTATACCATATAACGAGATACTATATAACGCAATACTTTCTAACGTTATACCATATAACGTTAAACTATATAACGTAATACGTTATAACGTTATGCCATATAACGAGATACTATATACAGTAATACCATATAACGTTATGCTATATAACGTAATACGTTACAACGTTATACTATATAACGTATTAGGTTATAACGTTATACCATATAACGTATTACGATATAACGTTATACCATATAACGTTATACCATATAACGTTATACTATATAACGTAATACGGTATAACGTTATACCATATAACGTTATACTATATAACGAAATACGTTATAACGTTATACCAAATAACGTATTACGTTATAACATTATACCATATAACGTATTACCTTATAACGTTATACCATATATCGTTATACTATATAACGTAATACGTTATAACGTTATACCAAAAACGTATTACGTTATATCGTTATACCATATAACGTATTACGATATAACGTTATACCATATAACGATATACTATATACCGTAATACTTTATAACGTTATACCATATAACGTACTATGTTATAACGTGTTACGTTATAACGGTATACTATACAACGTTATACTATATAACGTAATACGTTATAACGTTATAACATATAACGTATTACGTTATAACGTTATACCATATAATGTATTACGATATAACGCTATACCATATAACGTTATACTATATAACGTAATACGTTATAACGTTATACCATATAACGTTATACTATATAACGTAATACGTTATAACGTTATACCATATAACGTTATACTATATAACGTAATACCATATAACGCTATACTATATAACGTAATACGTTATAACGTTATACCATATAACGTATTAGGTTATGACGTTATACCATATAGCGTTATACTACATAACGTAATACGTTATAACGATATACCATATAACGTTATACTATATACCGTAATACTTTATACCGTTATACCATATAACGTTATACCATATAACGTTAAACTATATAACGTAATACGTTATAACGTTATACCATATAACGAGATACTATATACCGTAATACTTTATAACGTTATACCATATAACGTTAAACTATATAACGTAATACGCTGTAACGTTATGCCATATAACGAGATACTATATACAGTAATACCATATAACGTTATGCTATATAACGTAATACGTTACAACGTTATACCATATAACGTATTAGGTTATAACGTTATACCATATAACTTTACACTATATAACGAGATACGTTATAACGTTATACCAAATAACGTATTACTTTATAACGTTATACCATATAACGTATTACGTTATAGCGTTATACCATATAGCGTTATACTATATAACGTAATACGTTATAACGTTATACCATATAACGTTATACTATATAACGTAATACCATATAACGCTATACCATATAACGTAATACGTTATAACGTTATACCATATAACGTATTAGGTTATGACGTTATACCATATAGCGTTATACTACATAACGTAATACGTTATAACGATATACCATATAACGTTATACTATATAACGTAATACTTTATACCGTTATACCATATAACGTTATACCATATAACGTTAAACTATATAACGTAATAAATTATAACGTTATGCCATATAACGAGATACTATATACAGTAATACCATATAACGTTACACCATATAACGTTAAACTATATAACGTAATAAATTATAACGTTATGCCATATAACGAGATACTATATGCAGTAATACCATATAACGTTATGCTATATAACGTAATACGTTACAACGTTATACCATATAACGTATTAGGTTATAACGTTATACCATATAACTTTACACTATATAACGTGATACGTTATAACGATATACCATATAACGTTTTACTATATACCGTAATACATTATACCGTTATACCATATAACGTTATACCATATAACGTTATACCATATAACGTTAAACTATATAACGTAATACGTTATAACGTTATACCATATAACGAGATACTATATACCGTAATACTTCATAACATTATACCATATAACGTTAAACTATATAAGGTAATACGTTATACCATATAACGTTATACTATATAACGTAATACCATATAACGCTATACTATATAACGTAATACGTTATGACGTTATACCATATAGCGTTATACTACATAACGTAATACGTTATAACGATATACCATATAACGTTATACTATATACCGTATTACTTTATACCGTTATACCATATAACGTTATACCATATAACGTTAAACTATATAACGTAATACGTTATAACGTTATACCATATAACGTTATACTATATAACGTAATACCATATAACGCTATACTATATAACGTAATACGTTATGACGTTATACCATATAGCGTTATACTACATAACGTAATACGTTATAACGATATACCATATAACGTTATACTATATACCGTAATACTTTATACCGTTATACCATATAACGAGATACTATATACAGTAATACCACATAACGTTATGCTATATAACGTAATACGTTACAACGTTATACCATATAACGTATTAGGTTATGACGTTATACCATATAGCGTTATACTACATAACGTAATACGTTATAACGATATACCATATAACGTTATACTATATACCGTAATACATTATACCGTTATACCATATAACGTTATACCATATAACGTTAAACTATATAACGTAATACGTTATAACGTTATACCATATAACGAGATACTATATACCGTAATACTTCATAACATTATACCATATAACGTTAAAATATATAAGGTAATACGTTATACCATATAACGTTATACTATATAACGTAATACCATATAACGCTATACTATATAACGTAATACGTTATGACGTTATACCATATAGCGTTATACTACATAACGTAATACGTTATAACGATATACCATATAACGTTATACTATATACCGTAATACTTTATACCGTTATACCATATAACGTTATACCATATAACGTTAAACTATATAACGTAATACGTTATAACGTTATACCATATAACGAGATACTATATACCGTAATACTTTATAACGTTATACCATATAACGTTAAACTATATAAGGTAATACGTTATAACGTTATACCAAATAACGTAATACGTTATAACGTTATACCATATAACGTTATACTATATAACGTAATACCATATAACGCTATACTATATAACGTAATACGTTATAACGTTATACCATATAACGTATTAGGTTATGGCGTTATACCATATAGCGTTATACTACATAACGTAATACGTTATAACGATATACCATATAACGTTATACTATATACCGTAATACTTTATACCGTTATACCATATAACGTTATACCATATAACGTTACACTACATAACGTAATACGTTATAACGATATACCATATAACGTTATACTATATACCGTAATACTTTATACCGTTATACCATATAACGTTATACCATATAACGTTAAACTATATAACGTAATACGTTATAACGTTATACCATATAACGAGATACTATATAACGCAATACTTTCTAACGTTATACCATATAACGTTAAACTATATAACGTAATACGTTATAACGTTATGCCATATAACGAGATACTATATACAGTAATACCATATAACGTTATGCTATATAACGTAATACGTTACAACGGTATACTATATAACGTATTAGGTTATAACGTTATACCATATAACGTATTACGATATAACGTTATACCATATAACGTTATACCATATAACGTTATACTATATAACGTAATACGGTATAACGTTATACCATATAACGTTATACTATATAACATAATACGTTGTAACGTTATACCATATAACGTTATACCATATAACGTATTACGTTATAACGTTATACTATATAACGTACTACGATATAACGTTATACCATATAACGTTATACTATATAACGTAATACGCTATAACGTTATACCATATAATGTATTACGTTATAACGTTATACCATATAACTTTATACCATACAACGTCATACCATATAACGTAATACGTTATAACGTTATATCATATAACGTTATACCATATAACGTCATACCATATACCGTAACACGTTATAACCTTATACCATATAACGTTATACTATATAACGTATTACGTTATAACGTTATACCATAAACGAATTACGTTATAACGTTATACCATATAACGTACGACGATATAACGTTATACCATATAACGATATACTATATAACGTAATTCGTTGTAACGTTATACCATATAATGTATTACGTTATAACGTTATACCATATAGCGTTATACTATATAACGTAATACGTTATAACGTTATACCATATAACGATATACTATATAACGTAATACGTTATAACGTTATACCATTTAACGTTATACTATATAACGATATAATATATAACGTAATAGATTGTAACGTTGTACCATATAACGCTATACTATATAACGTAATAAGTTATAACGTTATACCATATAACGTATTAGGTTATAACGTTATACCATATAACGTTATACTATATAACGTAATACGTTATAACGTTATACCATATAACATATTAGGTTATAACGTTATACCATATAACGTTATACTATATAACGTCATACCATATAACGTATTAGGTTATAACGTTATACCATATAACGTTATACTATATAACGTAATACGTTATAACGTTATACCATATAACGTATTACGTTATAACGTTATACCATATAACGTTATACTATATAACGTGATACTATATAACGCTATACTATATAACGTAATACGTTATAACGTTATACCAAATAACGTAATACGTTATAACGTTATACCATATAACGTTATACTATATAACGTCATACCATATAACGTATTAGGTTATAACGTTATACCATATAACGTTATACTATATAACGTAATACGTTATAACGTTATACCATATAACGTATTACGTTATAACGTTATACCATATAACGTTATACTATATAACGTGATACCATATAACGTTATACTATATAACGTAATACGTTATAACGTTATACCAAATAACGTAATACGTTATAACGTTATACCATATAACGTATTACGTTATAACGTTATACCATATAACGTTATACTATATAACATAATACGTTGTAACGTTATACCATATAACGTTATACCATATAACGTATTACGTTAAAACGTTATACCATATAACGTATTACGATATAACGCTATACCATATAACGTTATACTATATAACGTATTAGGTTATAACATTATACCATATAACGTTATACTATATAACGTAATACGTTATAACGTTATACCAAATAACGTAATACGTTATAACGTTATACCATATAACGTATTACGTTATAACGTTATACCATATAACGTTATACTATATAACATAATACGAGGTAAGGTTATACCATATAACGTATTACGTTATAACGTTATACCATATAACGTATTACGATATAACGCTATACCATATAACGTTATACTATATTACGTAATACGTTATAACGTTATACCATATAACGTTATACTATATAACGTAATACGTTATAACGTTATACCATATAACGTTATACTATATAACGTAATACGTTATAACGTTATACCATATAACGAGATACTATATACCGTAATACTTCATAACATTATACCATATAACGTTAAAATATATAAGGTAATACGTTATACCATATAACGTTATACTATATAAGGTAATACCATATAACGCTATACTATATAACGTAATACGTTATGACGTTATACCATATAGCGTTATACTACATAACGTAATACGTTATAACGATATACCATATAACGTTATACTATATACCGTAATACTTTATACCGTTATACCATATAACGTTATACCATATAACGTTAAACTATATAACGTAATACGTTATAACGTTATACCATATAACGAGATACTATATACCGTAATACTTTATAACGTTATACCATATAACGTTAAACTATATAAGGTAATACGTTATAACGTTATACCAAATAACGTAATACGTTATAACGATATACCATATAACGTTATACTATATACCGTAATACTTTATACCGTTATACCATATAACGTTATACCATATAACGTTATACTACATAACGTAATACGTTATAACGATATACCATATAACGTTATACTATATACCGTAATACTTTATACCGTTATACCATATAACGTTATACCATATAACGTTAAACTATATAACGTAATACGTTATAACGTTATACCATATAACGAGATACTATATAACGCAATACTTTCTAACGTTATACCATATAACGTTAAACTATATAACGTAATACGTTATAACGTTATGCCATATAACGAGATACTATATACAGTAATACCATATAACGTTATGCTATATAACGTAATACGTTACAACGTTATACCATATAACGTATTAGGTTATAACGTTATACCATATAACGTATTACGATATAACGTTATACCATATAACGTTATACCATATAACGTTATACTATATAACGTAATACGGTATAACGTTATACCATATAACGTTATACTATATAACATAATACGTTGTAACGTAATACCATATAACGTTATACCATATAACGTATTACGTTATAACGTTATACTATATAACGTACTACGATATAACGTTATACCATATAACGTTATACTATATAACGTAATACGTTATAACGTTATACCATATAATGTATTACGTTATAACGTTATACCATATAACTTTATACCATACAACGTCATACCATATAACGTAATACGTTATAACGTTATATCATATAACGTTATACCATATAACGTCATACCATATACCGTTACACGTTATAACCTTATACCATATAACGTTATACTATAAAACGTAATACGCTATAACGTTATACCATATAACATCATACCGTATAACGTTATACTATATAACGTATTACGTTATAACGTTATACCATAAACGTATTACGTTATAACGTTATACCATATAACGTACGACGATATAACGTTATACCATATAACGATATACTATATAACGTAATTCGTTGTAACGTTGTACCATATAATGTATTACGTTATAACGTTATACCATATAGCGTTATACTATATAACGTAATACGTTATAACGTTATACCATATAACGATATACTATATAACGTAATACGTTATAACGTTATACCATTTAACGTTATACTATATAACGATATAATATATAACATAATACGTTGTAACGTTGTACCATATAACGCTATACTATATAACGTAATAAGTTATAACGTTATACCATATAACGTATTAGGTTATAACGTTATACCATATAACGTTATACTATATAACGTAATACGTTATAACGTTATACCATATAACATATTAGGTTATAACGTTATACCATATAACGTTATACTATATAACGTCATATCATATAACGTATTAGGTTATAACGTTATACCATATAACGTTATACTATATAACGTAATACGTTATAACGTTATACCATATAACGTATTACGTTATAACGTTATACCATATAACGTTATACTATATAACGTGATACTATATAACGCTATACTATATAACGTAATACGTTATAACGTTATACCAAATAACGTAATACGTTATAACGTTATACCATATAACGTTATACTATATAACGTCATACCATATAACGTATTAGGTTATAACGTTATACCATATAACGTTATACTATATAACGTAATACGTTATAACGTTATACCATATAACGTATTAGGTTATGACGTTATACCATATAACGTTATACTATATAACGTAATACGTTATAACGTTATACCAAATAACGTAATACGTTATAACGTTATACCATATAACGTATTACGTTATAACGTTATACCATATAACGTTATACTATATAACATAATACGTTGTAACGTTATACCATATAACGTTATACCATATAACGTATTACGTTATAACGTTATACCATATAACGTATTACGATATAACGCTATACCATATAACGTTATACTATATAACGTATTAGGTTATAACATTATACCATATAACGTTATACTATATAACGTAATACGTTATAACGTTATACCAAATAACGTAATACGTTATAACGTTATACCATATAACGTATTACGTTATAACGTTATACCATATAACGTTATACTATATAACATAATACGTTGTAAGGTTATACCATATAACGTATTACGTTATAACGTTATACTATATAACGTATTACGATGTAACGCTATACCATATAACGTTATACTATATTACGTAATACGTTATAACGTTATACCATATAACGTTATACTATATAACGTAATACGTTATAACGTTATACCATATAACGTTATACTATATAACGTAATACGTTCTAACGTTATACCATATAACGAGATACTATATACCGTAATACTTCATAACATTATACCATATAACGTTAAAATATATAAGGTAATTCGTTATACCATATAACGTTATACTATATAACGTAATACCATATAACGCTATACTATATAACGTAATACGTTATGACGTTATACCATATAGCGTTATACTACATAACGTAATACGTTATAACGTTATACCATATAACGAGATACTATATACCGTAATACTTTATAACGTTATACCATATAACGTTAAACTATATAAGGTAATACGTTATAACGTTATACCAAATAACGTAATACGTTATAACGTTATACCATATAACGTTATACTATATAACGTAATACCATATAACGCTATACTATATAACGTAATACGTTATAACGTTATACCATATAACGTATTAGGTTATGGCGTTATACCATATAGCGTTATACTACATAACGTAATACGTTATAACGATATACCATATAACGTTATACTATATACCGTAATACTTTATACCGTTATACCATATAACGTTATACCATATAACGTTATACTACATAACGTAATACGTTATAACGATATACCATATAACGTTATACTATATACCGTAATACTTTATACCGTTATACCATATAACGTTATACCATATAACGTTAAACTATATAACGTAATACGTTATAACGTTATACCATATAACGAGATACTATATAACGCAATACTTTCTAACGTTATACCATATAACGTTAAACTATATAACGTAATACGTTATAACGTTATGCCATATAACGAGATACTATATACAGTAATACCATATAACGTTATGCTATATAACGTAATACGTTACAACGTTATACCATATAACGTATTAGGTTATAACGTTATACCATATAACGTATTACGATATAACGTTATACCATATAACGTTATACCATATAACGTTATACTATATAACGTAATACGGTATAACGTTATACCATATAACGTTATACTATAAAACGTAATACGCTATAACGTTATACCATATAACATCATACCGTATAACGTTATACTATATAACGTATTGCGTTATAACGTTATACCATAAACGTATTACGTTATAACGTTATACCATATAACGTACTACGATATAACGTTATACCATATAACGATATACTATATAACGTAATTCGTTGTAACGTTATACCATATAATGTATTACGTTATAACGTTATACCATTTAGCGTTATACTATATAACGTAATACGTTATAACGTTATACCATATAACGATATACTATATAACGTAATACGTTATAACGTTATACCATTTAACGTTATACTATATAACGATATAATATATAACGTAATACGTTGTAACGTTGTACCATATAACGCTATACTATATAACGTAATAAGTTATAACGTTATACCATATAACGTATTAAGTTATAACGTTATACCATATAACGTTATACTATATAACGTAATACGTTATAACGTTATACCATATAACATATTAGGTTATAACGTTATACCATATAACGTTATACTATATAACGTCATACCATATAACGTATTAGGTTATAACGTTATACCATATAACGTTATACTATATAACGTAATACGTTATAACGTTATACCATATAACGTATTACGTTATAACGTTATACCATATAACGTTATACTATATAACGTGATACTATATAACGCTATACTATATAACGTAATACGTTATAACGTTATACCAAATAACGTAATACGTTATAACGTTATACCATATAACGTTATACTATATAACGTCATACCATATAACGTATTAGGTTATAACGTTATACCATATAACGTTATACTATATAACGTAATACGTTATGACGTTATACCATATAGCGTTATACTACATAACGTAATACGTTATAACGATATACCATAAAACGTTATACTATATACCGTAATACTTTATACCGTTATACCATATAACGTTATACCATATAACGTTAAACTATATAACGTAATACGTTATAACGTTATGCCATATAACGAGATACTATATACAGTAATACCACATAACGTTATGCTATATAACGTAATACGTTACAACGTTATACCATATAACGTATTAGGTTATGACGTTATACCATATAGCGTTATACTACATAACGTAATACGTTATAACGATATACCATATAACGTTATACTATATACCGTAATACTTTATACCGTTATACCATATAACGTTATACCATATAACGTTAAACTATATAACGTAATACGTTATAACGTTATACCATATAACGAGATACTATATACCGTAATACTTTATACCGTTATACCATATAACGTTATACCATATAACGTTAAACTATATAACGTAACACGTTATAACGTTATACCATATAACGAGATACTATATACCGTAATACTTTATAACGTTATACCATATAACGTTAAACTATATAAGGTAATACGTTATAACGTTATACCAAATAACGTAATACGTTATAACGTTATACCATATAACGCTATACTATATAACGTAATACCATATAACGCTATACTATATAACGTAATACGTTATAACGTTATACCATATAACGTATTAGGTTATGGCGTTATACCATATAGCGTTATACTACATAACGTAATACGTTATAACGATATACCATATAACGTTATACTATATACCGTAATACTTTATACCGTTATACCATATAACGTTATACCATATAACGTTAAACTATATAACGTAACACGTTATAACGTTATACCATATAACGAGATACTATATACCGTAATACTTTATAACGTTATACCATATAACGTTAAACTATATAACGTAATACGTTATAACGTTATGCCATATAACGAGATACTATATACAGTAATACCATATAACGTTATGCTATATAACGTAATACGTTACAACGTTATACCATATAACGTATTAGGTTATAACGTTATACCATATAACTATATACTATATAACGTGATACGTTATAACGTTATACCAAATAACGCATTACCTTATAACGTTATACCATATAACGTATTACGTTATAGCGTTATACCATATAGCGTTATACTATATAACGTAATACGTTATAACGTTATACCATATAACGTTATACCATATAACGTTATACTATATAACGTAATACGTTATAACGTTATACCATAAAACGTTATACTATATAACGTAATACGTTATAACGTTATACCATATAACGCTATACTATATAACGTAATACGTTATAACGTTATACCATATAACGTATTAGGTTATAACGTAATACCATATAACGTTATACTATATAACGTAATTCGTTATGACGTTATACCATATAACGTGTTAGGTTATGACGTTATACCATATAACGTTATACTATATAACGTAATACGTTATAACGTTGTACCAAATAACGTAATACGTTATAACGTTATACCATATAACGTATTACGTTATAACGTTATACCATATAACGTATTACGTTATAACGTTATACCATATAACGTATTACGATATAACGCTATTCCATATAACGTTATACTATATAACGTAATACGTTATAACGTTATACCATATAACGTTATACTATATAACGTAATACCATATAACGCTATACTATATAACGTATTACGTTATAACGTTATACCATATAACGTATTAGGTTATGACGTTATACCATATAATGTTATACTATAGAACGTAATACGTTATAACGTTATACCAAACAGCGTACTACGTTATAACGTTATACCATATAACGTATTACGTTATAACGTTATACCATATAGCGTTATACTACATAACGTAATACGTTATAACGATGTACCATATAACGTTATACTATATACCGTAATACTTTATACCGTTATACCATATAACGTTATACCATATAACGTTAAACTATATAACGTAATACGTTATAACGTTATGCCATATAACGAGATACTATATACAGTAATACCATATAACGTTATGCTATATAACGTAATACGTTACAACGTTATACCATATAACGTATTAGGTTATAACGTTATACCATATAACGTATTACGATATAACGTTATACCATATAACGTTATACCATATAACGTTATACTATATAACGTAATACGGTATAACGTTATACCATATAACGTTATACTATATAACATAATACGTTGTAACGTTATACCATATAACGTATTACGTTATAACGTTATACCATATAACGTATTACGATATAACGTTATACCATATAACGTTATACTATATAACGTAATACGTTATAACGTTATACCAAATAATGTATTACGTTATAACGTTATACCATACAACTTTATACCATACAACGTCATACCATATAACGTAATACGTTATAACGTTATATCATATAACGTTATACCATATAACGTCATACCATATACCGTAACACGTTATAACCTTATACCATATAACGTTATACTATAAAACGTAATACGTTATAACGTTATACCATATAACATCATACCGTATAACGTTATACTATATAACGTATTACGTTATAACGTAATAGCATATAACGTTGTACTATATAACGTAATACGGTATAACGTTATACCATATAACGTTATACTATATAACATAATACGTTACAACGTTATACCATATAACGTATTAGGTTATAACGTTATACCATATAACGTATTACGATATAACGTTATACCATATAGCGTTATACCATATAACGTTATACTATATACCGTAATACTTTATACCGTTATACCATATAACGTTATACCATATAACGTTAAACTATATAACGTAATACGGTATAACGTTATACCATATAACGTTATACTATATAACATAATACGTTGTAACGTTATACCATATAACGTATTACGTTATAACGTTATACCATATAACGTATTACGATATAACGTTATACCATATAACGTTATACTATATAACGTAATACGTTATAACGTTACACTATATAACGTAATACGTTATAACGTTATACCATATAACGTATTAGGTTATAACGTTATACCATATAACGTTATACTTTATAACGTTATACTATATAACATAATACGTTGTAACGTTATACCATATAACGTATTACGTTATAACGTTATACCATATAACGTATTACGATATAACGTTATACCATATAACGTTATACTATATAACGTAATACGTTATAACGTTACACTATATAACGTAATACGTTATAACGTTATACCATATAACGTATTAGGTTATAACGTTATACCATATAACGTTATACTTTATAACGTTATACCATATAACGTATTAGGTTATAACGTTATACCATAAAACGTTATACTATATAACGTAATACGTTATAGCGTTATACCATATAACGCTATACTATATAACGTAATACGTTATAACGTTATACCATATAACGTATTAGGTTATAACGTAATACCATATAACGTTATACTATATAACGTAATTCGTTATGACGTTATACCATATAACGTATTAGGTTATGACGTTATACCATATAACGTTATACTATATAACGTAATACGTTATAACGTTGTACCAAATAACGTAATACGTTATAACGTTATACCATATAACGTTATACTATATAACGTCATACCATATAACGTATTAGGTTATAACGTTATACCATATAACGTTATACTATATAACGTAATACGTTATGACGTTATACCATATAGCGTTATACTACATAACGTAATACGTTATAACGATATACCATAAAACGTTATACTATATACCGTAATACTTTATACCGTTATACCATATAACGTTATACCATATAACGTTAAACTATATAACGTAATACGTTATAACGTTATGCCATATAACGAGATACTATATACAGTAATACCACATAACGTTATGCTATATAACGTAATACGTTACAACGTTATACCATATAACGTATTAGGTTATGACGTTATACCATATAGCGTTATACTACATAACGTAATACGTTATAACGATATACCATATAACGTTATACTATATACCGTAATACTTTATACCGTTATACCATATAACGTTATACCATATAACGTTAAACTATATAACGTAATACGTTATAACGTTATACCATATAACGAGATACTATATACCGTAATACTTTATACCGTTATACCATATAACGTTATACCATATAACGTTAAACTATATAACGTAACACGTTATAACGTTATACCATATAACGAGATACTATATACCGTAATACTTTATAACGTTATACCATATAACGTTAAACTATATAAGGTAATACGTTATAACGTTATACCAAATAACGTAATACGTTATAACGTTATACCATATAACGCTATACTATATAACGTAATACCATATAACGCTATACTATATAACGTAATACGTTATAACGTTATACCATATAACGTATTAGGTTATGGCGTTATACCATATAGCGTTATACTACATAACGTAATACGTTATAACGATATACCATATAACGTTATACTATATACCGTAATACTTTATACCGTTATACCATATAACGTTATACCATATAACGTTAAACTATATAACGTAACACGTTATAACGTTATACCATATAACGAGATACTATATACCGTAATACTTTATAACGTTATACCATATAACGTTAAACTATATAACGTAATACGTTATAACGTTATGCCATATAACGAGATACTATATACAGTAATACCATATAACGTTATGCTATATAACGTAATACGTTACAACGTTATACCATATAACGTATTAGGTTATAACGTTATACCATATAACTATATACTATATAACGTGATACGTTATAACGTTATACCAAATAACGCATTACTTTATAACGTTATACCATATAACGTATTACGTTATAGCGTTATACCATATAGCGTTATACTATATAACGTAATACGTTATAACGTTATACCATATAACGTTATACCATATAACGTTATACTATATAACGTAATACGTTATAACGTTATACCATAAAACGTTATACTATATAACGTAATACGTTATAACGTTATACCATATAACGCTATACTATATAACGTAATACGTTATAACGTTATACCATATAACGTATTAGGTTATAACGTAATACCATATAACGTTATACTATATAACGTAATTCGTTATGACGTTATACCATATAACGTGTTAGGTTATGACGTTATACCATATAACGTTATACTATATAACGTAATACGTTATAACGTTGTACCAAATAACGTAATACGTTATAACGTTATACCATATAACGTATTACGTTATAACGTTATACCATATAACGTATTACGTTATAACGTTATACCATATAACGTATTACGATATAACGCTATTCCATATAACGTTATACTATATAACGTAATACGTTATAACGTTATACCATATAACGTTATACTATATAACGTAATACCATATAACGCTATACTATATAACGTATTACGTTATAACGTTATACCATATAACGTATTAGGTTATGACGTTATACCATATAATGTTATACTATAGAACGTAATACGTTATAACGTTATACCAAACAGCGTACTACGTTATAACGTTATACCATATAACGTATTACGTTATAACGTTATACCATATAGCGTTATACTACATAACGTAATACGTTATAACGATGTACCATATAACGTTATACTATATACCGTAATACTTTATACCGTTATACCATATAACGTTATACCATATAACGTTAAACTATATAACGTAATACGTTATAACGTTATGCCATATAACGAGATACTATATACAGCAATACCATATAACGTTATGCTATATAACGTAATACGTTACAACGTTATACCATATAACGTATTAGGTTATAACGTTATACCATATAACGTATTACGATATAACGTTATACCATATAACGTTATACCATATAACGTTATACTATATAACGTAATACGGTATAACGTTATACCATATAACGTTATACTATATAACATAATACGTTGTAACGTTATACCATATAACGTATTACGTTATAACGTTATACCATATAACGTATTACGATATAACGTTATACCATATAACGTTATACTATATAACGTAATACGTTATAACGTTATACCAAATAATGTATTACGTTATAACGTTATACCATACAACTTTATACCATACAACGTCATACCATATAACGTAATACGTTATAACGTTATATCATATAACGTTATACCATATAACGTCATACCATATACCGTAACACGTTATAACCTTATACCATATAACGTTATACTATAAAACGTAATACGTTATAACGTTATACCATATAACATCATACCGTATAACGTTATACTATATAACGTATTACGTTATAACGTAATAGCATATAACGTTGTACTATATAACGTAATACGGTATAACGTTATACCATATAACGTTATACTATATAACATAATACGTTACAACGTTATACCATATAACGTATTAGGTTATAACGTTATACCATATAACGTATTACGATATAACGTTATACCATATAGCGTTATACCATATAACGTTATACTATATACCGTAATACTTTATACCGTTATACCATATAACGTTATACCATATAACGTTAAACTATATAACGTAATACGGTATAACGTTATACCATATAACGTTATACTATATAACATAATACGTTGTAACGTTATACCATATAACGTATTACGTTATAACGTTATACCATATAACGTATTACGATATAACGTTATACCATATAACGTTATACTATATAACGTAATACGTTATAACGTTACACTATATAACGTAATACGTTATAACGTTATACCATATAACGTATTAGGTTATAACGTTATACCATATAACGTTATACTTTATAACGTTATACCATATAACGTATTAGGTTATAACGTTATACCATAAAACGTTATACTATATAACGTAATACGTTATAGCGTTATACCATATAACGCTATACTATATAACGTAATACGTTATAACGTTATACCATATAACGTATTAGGTTATAACGTAATACCATATAACGTTATACTATATAACGTAATTCGTTATGACGTTATACCATATAACGTATTAGGTTATGACGTTATACCATATAACGTTATACTATATAACGTAATACGTTATAACGTTGTACCAAATAACGTAATACGTTATAACGTTATACCATATAACGTATTACGTTATAACGTTATACCATATAACGTATTACGTTATAACGTTATACCATATAACGTATTACGATATAACGCTATACCATATAACGTTATACTATATAACGTAATACGTTATAACGTTATACCATATAACGTTATACTATATAACGTAATACCATATAACGCTATACTATATAACGTATTACGTTATAACGTTATACCATATAACGTATTAGGTTATGACGTTATACCATATAATGTTATACTATAGAACGTAATACGTTATAACGTTATACCAAACAGCGTACTACGTTATAACGTTATACCATATAACGTATTACGTTATAACGTTATACCATATAGCGTTATACTACATAACGTAATACGTTATAACGATGTACCATATAACGTTATACTATATACCGTAATACTTTATACCGTTATACCATATAACGTTATACCATATAACGTTAAACTATATAACGTAATACGTTATAACGTTATACCATATAACGAGATACTATATAACGCAATACTTTCTAACGTTATACCATATAACGTTAAACTATATAACGTAATACGTTATAACGTTATGCCATATAACGAGATACTATATACAGTAATACCATATAACGTTATGCTATATAACGTAATACGTTACAACGTTATACCATATAACGTATTAGGTTATAACGTTATACCATATAACGTATTACGATATAACGTTATACCATATAACGTTATACTATATAACATAATACGTTGTAACGTTATACCATATAACGTATTACGTTATAACGTTATACCATATAACGTATTACGATATAACGTTATACCATATAACGTTATACTATATAACGTAATACGTTATAACGTTATACCATATAATGTATTACGTTATAACGTTATACCATACAACTTTATACCATACAACGTCATACCATATAACGTAATACGTTATAACGTTATATCATATAACGTTATACCATATAACGTCATACCATATACCGTAACACGTTATAACCTTATACCATATAACGTTATACTATAAAACGTAATACGTTATAACGTTATACCATATAACATCATACCGTATAACGTTATACTATATAACGTATTACGTTATAACGTAATAGCATATAACGTTATACTATATAACGTAATACCATATAACGTTATACTATATAACGTAATGCGTTATAACGTTATACAATATAACGTGTTAGGTTATAACGTTATACCATATAGCGTTATACTATATAACGTAATACGTTATAACGTTGTACCAAATAACGTAATACGTTATAACGTTATACCATATAACGTATTAGGTTATAACGTTATACCATATAACGTTATACTATATAACGTTATACCATATAACGTATTAGGTTATAACGTTATACCATAAAACGTTATACTATATAACGTAATACGTTATAACGTTATACCATATAACGCTATACTATATAACGTAATACGTTATAACGTTATACCATATAACGTATTAGGTTATAACGTAATACCATATAACGTTATACTATATAACGTAATTCGTTATGACGTTATACCATATAACGTATTAGGTTATGACGTTATACCATATAACGTTATACTATATAACGTAATACGTTATAACGTTGTACCAAATAACGTAATACGTTATAACGTTATACCATATAACGTATTACGTTATAACGTTATACCATATAACGTATTACGTTATAACGTTATACCATATAACGTATTACGTTATAACGTTATACCATATAACGTATTACGATATAACGCTATACCATATAACGTTATACTATATAACGTAATACGTTATAACGTTATACCATATAACGTTATACTATATAACGTAATACCATATAACGCTATACTATATAACGTATTACGTTATAACGTTATACCATATAACGTATTAGGTTATGGCGTTATACCATATAATGTTATACTATAGAACGTAATACGTTATAACGTTATACCAAACAGCGTACTACGTTATAACGTTATACCATATAACGTATTACGTTATAACGTTATACCATATAGCGTTATACTACATAAAGTAATACGTTATAACGATGTACCATATAACGTTATACTATATACCGTAATACTTTATACCGTTATACCATATAACGTTATACCATATAACGTTAAACTATATAACGTAATACGTTATAACGTTATACCATATAACGAGATACTATATAACGCAATACTTTCTAACGTTATACCATATAACGTTAAACTATATAACGTAATACGTTATAACGTTATGCCATATAACGAGATACTATATACAGTAATACCATATAACGTTATGCTATATAACGTAATACGTTACAACGTTATACCATATAACGTATTAGGTTATAACGTTATACCATATAACGTATTACGATATAACGTTATACCATATAACGTTATACCATATAACGTTATACTATATAACGTAATACGGTATAACGTTATACCATATAACGTTATACTATATAACATAATACGTTGTAACGTTATACCATATAACGTTATACCATATAACGTATTACGTTATAACGTTATACCATATAACGTATTACGATATAACGTTATACCATATAACGTTATACTATATAACGTAATACGTTATAACGTTATACCATATAATGTATTACGTTATAACGTTATACCATACAACTTTATACCATACAACGTCATACCATATAACGTAATACGTTATAACGTTATATCATATAACGTTATACCATATAACGTCATACCATATACCGTAACACGTTATAACCTTATACCATATAACGTTATACTATAAAACGTAATACGTTATAACGTTATACCATATAACATCATACCGTATAACGTTATACTATATAACGTATTACATTATAACGTTATACCATAAACGTATTACGTTATAACGTTATACCATATAACGTACTACGATATAACGTTATACCATACAACGATATACTATATAACGTAATACGTTGTAACGCTATACCATATAATGTATTACGTTATAACGTTATACCATATAGCGTTATACTATATAACGTAATACGTTATAACGTTGTACCATATAACGTTATACTATATAACGTAATACGTTATAACGTTATACCATATAACGTTATACTATATAACGTAATACGTTATAACGTTATACCATATAACGTATTAGGTTATAACGTTATACCATATAACGTTATACTATATAGCGTTATACCATATAACGTATTAGGTTATAACGTTATACCATATAACGTTATACTATATAACGTAATACGTTATAACGTTATACCATATAACGTATTACGTTATAACGTTATACCATATAACGTTATACTATATAACGTGATACCATATAACGCTATACTATATAACGTAATACGTTATAACGTTATACCATATAACGTATGAGGTTATAACGTAATACCATATAACGTTATACTATATAACGTAATTCGTTATGACGTTATACCATATAACGTATTAGGTTATGACGTTATACCATATAACGTTATACTATATAACGTAATACGTTATAACGTTATACCAAATAACGTAATACGTTATAACGTTATACCATATAACGTATTACGTTATAACGTTATACCATATATCGTTATACTATATAACATAATACGTTGTAACGTTATACCATATAACGTTATACCATATAACGTATTACGTTATAACGTTAAACCATACAACGTATTACGATATAACGCTATACCATATAACGTTATACTATATAACGTATTAGGTTATAACGTTATACCATATAACGTTATACTATATAACGTAATACGTTATAACGCTATACCATATAACGTATTGCGTTATAACGTTATACCATATAACGTCATACCATATACCGTAACACGTTATAACCTTATACCATATAACGTTATACTATAAAACGTAATACGTTATAACGTTATACCATATAACATCATACCGTATAACGTTATACTATATAACGTATTACATTATAACGTTATACCATATAACGTAATACGTTATAACGTTATACCATATAACGAGATACTATATAACGCAATACTTTCTAACGTTATACCATATAACGTTGAACTATATAACGTAATACGTTATAACGTTATGCCATATAACGAGATACTATATACAGTAATACCATATAACGTTATGCTATATAACGTAATACGTTACAACGTTATACCATATAACGTATTAGGTTATAACGTTATACCATATAACGTATTACGATATAACGTTATACCATATAACGTTATACCATATAACGTTATACTATATAACGTAATACGGTATAACGTTATACCATATAACGTTATACTATATAACATAATACGTTGTAACGTTATACCATATAACGTTATACCATATAACGTATTACGTTATAACGTTATACCATATAACGTATTACGATATAACGTTATACCATATAACGTTATACTATATAACGTAATACGTTATAACGTTATACCATATAATGTATTACGTTATAACGTTATACCATACAACTTTATACCATACAACGTCATACCATATAACGTAATACGTTATAACGTTATATCATATAACGTTATACCATATAACGTCATACCATATACCGTAACACGTTATAACCTTATACCATATAACGTTATACTATAAAACGTAATACGTTATAACGTTATACCATATAACATCATACCGTATAACGTTATACAATATAACGTATTACATTATAACGTTATACCATAAACGTATTACGTTATAACGTTATACCATATAACGTACTACGATATAACGTTATACCATACAACGATATACTATATAACGTAATACGTTGTAACGTTATACCATATAACGTTATACTATATAACGTAATACGTTATAACGTTATACCATATAACGTATTAGGTTATAACGTTATACCATATAACGTTATACTATATAGCGTTATACCATATAACGTATTAGGTTATAACGTTATACCATATAACGTTATACTATATAACGTAATACGTTATAACGTTATACCATATAACGTATTACGTTATAACGTTATACCATATAACGTTATACTATATAACGTGATACCATATAACGCTATACTATATAACGTAATACGTTATAACGTTATACCATATAACGTATGAGGTTATAACGTAATACCATATAACGTTATACTATATAACGTAATTCGTTATGACGTTATACCATATAACGTATTAGGTTATGACGTTATACCATATAACGTTATACTATATAACGTAATACGTTATAACGTTATACCAAATAACGTAATACGTTATAACGTTATACCATATAACGTATTACGTTATAACGTTATACCATATATCGTTATACTATATAACATAATACGTTGTAACGTTATACCATATAACGTTATACCATATAACGTATTACGTTATAACGTTATACCATACAACGAATTACGATATAACGCTATACCATATAACGTTATACTATATAACGTATTAGGTTATAACGTTATACCATATAACGTTATACTATATAACGTAATACGTTATAACGTTATACCATATAACGTATTACGTTATAACGTTATACCATATAGCGTCATACCATATACCGTAACACGTTATAACCTTATACCATATAACGTTATACTATAAAACGTAATACGTTATAACGTTATACCATATAACATCATACCGTATAACGTTATACTATATAACGTATTACATTATAACGTTATACCATAAACGTATTACGTTATAACGTTATACCATATAACGTACTACGATATAACGTTATACCATATAACGATATACTATATAACGTAATACGTTGTAACGTTATACCATATAATGTATTACGTTATAACGTTATACCATATAGCGTTATACTATATAACGTAATACGTTATAACGTTGTACCATATAACGTTATACTATATAACGTAATACGTTATAACGTTATACCATATAACGTTATACTATATAACGTAATACGTTATAACGTTATACCATATAACGTATTAGGTTATAACGTTATACCATATAACGTTATACTATATAACGTTATACCATATAACGTATTAGGTTATAACGTTATACCATATAACGTTATACTATATAACGTAATACGTTATAACGTTATACCATATAACGTATTACGTTATAACGTTATACCATATAACGTTATACTATATAACGTGATACCATATAACGCTATACTATATAACGTAATACGTTATAACGTTATACCATATAACGTATGAGGTTATAACGTAATACCATATAACGTTATACTATATAACGTAATTCGTTATGACGTTATACCATATAACGTATTAGGTTATGACGTTATACCATATAACGTTATACTATATAACGTAATACGTTATAACGTTATACCATATAGCGTTATACTATATAACGTAATACGTTATAACGTTGTACCATATAACGTTATACTATATAACGTAATACGTTATAACGTTATACCATATAACGTTATACTATATAACGTAATACGTTATAACGTTATACCATATAACGTATTAGGTTATAACGTTATACCATATAACGTTATACTATATAACGTTATACCATATAACGTATTAGGTTATAACGTTATACCATATAACGTTATACTATATAACGTAATACGTTATAACGTTATACCATATAACGTATTACGTTATAACGTTATACCATATAACGTTAAACTATATAACGTAATACGTTATAACGTTATACCATATAACGAGATACTATATACCGTAATACTTTATAACGTTATACCATATAACGTTAAACAATATAAGGTAATACGTTATAACGTTATACCAAATAACGTAATACGTTATAACGTTATACCATATAACGTTATACTATATAACGTAATACCATATAACGCTACACTATATAACGTAATACGTTATGACGTTATACCATATAGCGTTATACTACATAACGTAATACGTTATAACGATATACCATATCGTTATACTATATACCGTAATACTTTATACCGTTATACCATATAACGTTATACCATATAACGTTAAACTATATAACGTAATACGTTATAACGTTATACCATATAACGAGATACTATATACCGTAATACTTTATAACGTTATACCATATAACGTTAAACAATATAAGGTAATACGTTATAACGTTATACCAAATAACGTAATACGTTATAACGTTATACCATATAACGTTATACTATATAACGTAATACCATATAACGCTACACTATATAACGTAATACGTTATGACGTTATACCATATAGCGTTATACTACATAACGTAATACGTTATAACGATATACCATATCGTTATACTATATACCGTAATACTTTATACCGTTATACCATATAACGTTATACCATATAACTATATACTATATAACGTGATACGTTATAACGTTATACCAAATAACGTATTACTTTATAGCGTTATACCATATAACGTATTACGTTATAGCGTTATACCATATAGCGTTATACTATATAACGTAATACGTTATAACGTTATAACATATAACGTTATACCATATAACGTTATACTATATAACGTAATACGTTATAACGTTATACCATATAACGTTATACTATATAACATAATACGTTGTAACGTTATACCATATAACGTTATACCATATAACGTATTACGTTATAACGTTAAACCATATAACGTATTACGATATAACGTTATACCATATAACGTACTATGTTATAACCTGTTACGTTATAACGGTATACCACACAATGTTATACTATATAACGTAATACGTTATAACGTTATACCATATAACGTATTGCGTTATAACGTTATACCATATAACGTTATAACATGTAACTTATACGTTATAACGTTATACCGTATAACGTATTACGTTATAACGTTATACCATATAACGTATTACGATATAACGTAATACGTTATAACGTTATACCAAATAACGTATTACGTTAAAACATTATACCATATAACGTATTACCTTATAACGTTATACCATATAGCGTTATACTATATAACGTAATACGTTTTAACGTTATACCATAAACGTATTACGTTATATCGTTATCCCATATAACGTATTACGATATAACGTTATACCATATAACGATATACTATATACCGTAATACTTTCTAACGTTATACCATATAACGTTATACCATATAACGTAGTACGTTATAACGTTATACCATATAACGTACTATGTTATAACGTGTTACGTTATAACGGTACACTATACAACATTATACTATATAACGTAATACGTTATAACATTATAACATATAACGTATTACGTTATAACGTTGTACCATATAACGTATTACGATATAACGTTATACCATATAACGTTATACTATATAACGTAATACGTTATAACGTTATACCATATAACGTATTACTTTATGACGGTATACCAAATATCGTTATTCTATATAACGTAATACGTCATAACGTTATACCATATAACGTAATACTAAATAACATAATACCATATAACGTTATACTATATAACGTATTACGTTATAACGTTATACCAAATAACGTATTACGTTATAACGTTATACCATATAACGTATTAAGTTATAACGTTAGACCATATAGCGTTATACTACATAACGTAATACGTTATAACGTTATATCATATAACGTTATACCTTATAACATCATACCATATACCGTAACACGTTATAACATTATACCATATAACGTTATACTATAAAACGTAATACGTTATAACGTTATACCATATAACGTCATACCGTATAACATTATACTATATAACGTAATACGTTATAACGTTATACCATAAACGTATTACGTTATATCGTTATACCATATAACGTATTACGATATAACTTTATACCATCTAACGATATACTATATAACGTAATACGTTGTAACGTTATACCATATAACGTTAAACTATATAACGTAATGGGTTATAACGTTATACCATATAACAAGATACTATATACCGTAATACATTATAACGTTATACCATATAACGTTATACCATATAACGTAGAACGTTACAACGTTGTACCATATAACGTACTATGTTATAACCTGTCACGTTATAACGGTATACCATACAACGTTATACTATATAACGTAATACGTCATAACGTTATACCATATAACGTATTGCGTTATAACGTTATACCATATAACGTTATACCATGTAACTTATACGTTATAACGTTATACCATATAACGTATTACGATATAACGTTATACCATATAACGTTATACTATATAACGTAATACGTTATAACGTTATACCATATAACGAGATACTATATACCGTAATACATTATAACGTTATACCATATAACTTTATACCATATAACGTTATACCATATAACGTCATACCGTATAACATTATACTATATAACGTAATACGTTATAACGTTATACCATAAACGTATTACGTTATATCGTTATACCATATAACGTATTACGATATAACGTTATACCATATAACGATATACTATATAACGTAATACGTTGTAACGTTATACCATATAACGTTAAACTATATAACGTAATAGGTTATAACGTTATACCTTATAACGAGATACTATATACCGTAATACATTATAACGTTATACCATATAACGTTATACCATATAACGTTATACCATATAACGTAGAACGTTATAACGTTATAGCATATAACGTAGAACGTTATAACGTTATACCATATAACGTACTATGTTATAACCTGTTACGTTATAACGGTATACCATACAATGTTATACTATATAACGTAATACGTTATAACGTTATACCATATAACGTATTGCGTTATAACGTTATACCATATAACGTTATAACATGTAACTTATACGTTATAACGTTATACCGTATAACGTATTACGTTATAACGTTATACCATATAACGTATTACGATATAACGTTATACCATATAGCGTTATACTATATAACGTAATACGTTCTAACGTTATACCAAATAACGTATTACGTTAAAACATTATACCATATAACGTATTACCTTATAACGTTATACCATATAGCGTTATACTATATAACGTAATACGTTATAACGTTATACCATAAACGTATTACGTTATATCGTTATCCCATATAACGTATTACGATATAACGTTATACCATATAACGATATACTATATACCGTAATACGTTATAACGTTATACCATATAACGTATTACGTTATAGCGTTATACCATATAGCGTTATACTATATAACGTAATACATTATAACGTTATACCATATAACGTTATACCATATAACGTTATACTATATAACGTAATACGTTATGACGTTATACCATATAACGTTATACTATATAACATAACACGTTGTAACGTTATACCATATAACGTTATACCATATAACGTATTACGTTATAACGTTAAACCATATAACGTATTACGATATGACGTTATACCATATAACGTTATACTATATAACGTAATACGTTATAACGTTATACCATATAATGTATTACGTTATAACGTTATACCATATAACTTTATACCATACAACGTCATACCATATAACGTAATACGTTATAACGTTACATCATATAACGTTATACCATATAACGTCATACCATATACCGTAACACGTTATAACCTTATACCATATAACGTTATACTATAAAACGTAATACGTTATAACGTTATAGCATATAACATCATACCGTTTAACGTTATACTATATAACGTATTACGTTATAACGTTATACCATAAACGTATTACGTTATAACGTTATACCATATAACGTACTACGATATAACGTTATACCATATAACGATATACTATATAACGTAATACGTTATAACGTTATACCATATAATGTATTACGTTATAACGTTATACCATATAGCGTTATACTATATAACGTAATACGTTATAAGGTTATACCATAAACGTATTACGTTATAACGTTATACCATATCACGTACTACGATATAACGTTATACCATATAACGTTATACTATATAACGTAATGCGTTATAACGTAAAACTATATAACGTAATACGTTATAACGTTATACCATATAACGAGATACTATATACCGTAATACTTTATAACGTTATACCATATAACTTTATACCATATAACGTTATACCATATAACGTCATACCGTATAACATTATACTATATAACGTAATACGTTCTAACGTTATACCATAAACGTATTACGTTATATCGTTATGCCATATAACGTATTACGATATAACGTTATACCATATAACGATATACTATATAACGTAATACGTTGTAACGTTATACCATATAACGTTAAACTATATAACGTAATAGGTTATAACGTTATACCATATAACGAGATACTATATACCGTAATACAATATAACGTTATACCATATAGCGTTATACCATATAGCGTTATACTACATAACGTAATACGTTATAACGATATACCATATAACGTTATACTATATACCGTAATACTTTATACCGTTATACCATATAACGTTATACCATATAACGTTATACTATATAACGTAATACGTTATAACTTTATGCCATATAACGAGATACTATATACAGTAATACCACATAACGTTATGCTATATAACGTAATACGTTACAACGTTATACCATATAACGTATTAGGTTATGACGTTATACCATATAGCGTTATACTACATAACGTAATACGTTATAACGATATACCATATAACGTTATACTATATACCGTAATACATTATACCGTTATACCATATAACGTTATACCATATAACGTTAAACTACATAACGTAATACGTTATAACGTTATACCATATAACGAGATACTATATACCGTAATACTTCATAACATTATACCATATAACGTTAAACTATATAAGGTAATACGTTATAACGTTATACCAAATAACGTAATACGTTATAACGTTATACCATATAACGTTATACTATATAACGTAATACCATATAACGCTATACTATATAACGTAATACGTTATGACGTTATACCATATAGCGTTATACTACATAACGTAATACGTTATAACGATATACCATATCGTTATACTATATACCGCAATACTTTATACCGTTATACCATATAACGTTATACCATATAACGTTAAACTATATAACGTAATACGTTATAACGTTATACCATATAACGAGATACTATATACCGAAATACTTTATAACGTTATACCATATAACGTTAAACTATATAAGGTAATACGTTATAACGTTATACCAAATAACGTAATACGTTATAACGATATACCATATAACGTTATACTATATAACGTAATACCATATAACGCTACACTATATAACGTAATACGTTATGACGTTATACCATATAGCGTTATACTACATAACGTAATACGTTATAACGATATACCATATCGTTATAATATATACCGTAATACTTTATACCGTTATACCATATAACGTTATACCATATAACGTTAAACTATATAACGTAATACGTTATAACGTTATACCATATAACGAGATACTATATACCGTAATACTTTATAACGTTATACCATATAACGTTAAACTATATAAGGTAATACGTTATAACGTTATACCAAATAACGTAATACGTTATAACGTTATACCATATAACGTTATACTATATAACGTAATACCATGTAACGCTATACTATATAACGTAATACGTTATAACGTTATACCATTTACCGTATTAGGTTATAACGTTATACCATATAACTATATACTATATAACGTGATACCTTATAACGTTATACCAAATAACGTATTACTTTATAACGTTATACCATATAACGCATTACGTTATAGCGTTATACCATATAGCGTTATACTATATAACGTAATACGTTATAACGTTATACCAAATAACGTAATACGTTATAACGTTATACCATATAACGTTATACTATATAACGTAATACCATATAACGCTACACTATATAACGTAATACGTTATGACGTTATACCATATAGCGTTATACTATATAACGTAATACGTTATAACGATATGCCATATCGTTATACTATATACCGTAATACTTTATACCGTTATACCATATAACGTTATACCATATAACGTTAAACTATATAACGTAATACGTTATAACGTTATACCATATAACGAGATACTATATACCGTAACACTTTATAACGTTATACCATATAACGTTAAACTATATAAGGTAATACGTTATAACGTTATACCAAATAACGTAATACGTTATAACGTTATACCATATAACGTTATACTATATAACGTAATACCATATAACGCTATACTATATAACGTAATACGTTATAACGTTATACCATATAACGTATTAGGTTATAACGTTATACCATATAACTATATACTATATAACGTGATACGTTATAACGTTATACCAAATAACGTATTACTTTATAACGTTATACCATATAACGTATTACGTTATAGCGTTATACCATATAGCGTTATACTATATAACGTAATACTTTCTAACGTTATACCATATAACGTTATACCATATAACGTAGTACGTTATAACGTTATACCATATAACGTACTATGTTATAACGTGTTACGTTATAACGGTACACTATACAACATTATACTATATAACGTAATACGTTATAACATTATAACATATAACGTATTACGTTATAACGTTGTACCATATAACGTATTACGATATAACGTTATACCATATAACGTTATACTATATAACGTAATACGTTATAACGTTATACCATATAACGTATTACTTTATGACGGTATACCAAATATCGTTATACTATATAACGTAATACGTCATAACGTTATACCATATAACGTAACACTAAATAACATAATACCATATAGCGTTATACTATATAACGTATTATGTTATAACGTTATACCAAATAACGTAATACTTCATAACATTATACCATATAACGTTAAACTATATAAGGTAATACGTTATAACGTTATACCAAATAACGTAATACGTTATAACGTTATACCATATAACGTTATACTATATAACGTAATACCATATAACGCTATAGTATATAACGTAATACGTTATGACGTTATACCATATAGCGTTATACTACATAACGTAATACGTTATAACGATATACCATATCGTTATACTATATACCGCAATACTTTATACCGTTATACCATATAACGTTAAACTATATAACGTAATACGTTATAACGTTATACCATATAACGAGATACTATATACCGAAATACTTTATAACGTTATACCATATAACGTTAAACTATATAAGGTAATACGTTATAACGTTATACCAAATAACGTAATACGTTATAACGTTATACCATATAACGTTATACTATATAACGTAATACCATATAACGCTACACTATATAACGTAATACGTTATGACGTTATACCATATAGCGTTATACTACATAACGTAATACGTTATAACGATATACCATATCGTTATACTATATACCGTAATACTTTATACCGTTATACCATATAACGTTATACCATATAACGTTAAACTATATAACGTAATACGTTATAACGTTATACCAAATAACGTAATACGTTATGACGTTATACCATATAACGTTATACTATATAACGTAATACCATATAACGCTACACTATATAACGTAATACGTTATGACGTTATACCATATAGCGTTATACTACATAACGTAATACGTTATAACGATATACCATATCGTTATACTATATACCGTAATACTTTATACCGTTATACCATATAACGTTATACCATATAACGTTAAACTATATAACGTAATACGTTATAACGTTATACCATATAACGAGATACTATATACCGTAATACTTTATAACGTTATACCATATAACGTTAAACTATATAAGGTAATACGTTATAACGTTATACCAAATAACGTAATACGTTATAACGTTATACCATATAACGTTATACTATATAACGTAATACCATATAACGCTATACTATATAACGTAATACGTTATAACGTTATACCATATACCGTATTAGGTTATAACGTTATACCATATAACCATATACTATATAAGGTGATACGTTATAACGTTATACCAAATAACGTATTACTTTATAACGTTATACCATATAACGTATTACGTTATAGCGTTATACCATATAGCGTTATACTATATAACGTAATACGTTATAACGTTATACCAAATAACGTAATACGTTATAACGTTATACCATATAACGTTATACTATATAACGTAATACCATATAACGCTACACTATATAACGTAATACGTTATGACGTTATACCATATAGCGTTATACCATATAACGTAGTACGTTATAACGTTATACCATATAACGTACTATGTTATAACGTGTTACGTTATAACGGTACACTATACAACATTATACTATATAACGTAATACGTTATAACATTATAACATATAACGTATTACGTTATAACGTTGTACCATATAACGTATTACGATATAACGTTATACCATATAACGTTATACTATATAACGTAATACGTTATAACGTTATACCATATAACGTATTACTTTATGACGGTATACCAAATATCGTTATACTATATAACTTAATACGTCATAACGTTATACCATATAACGTAACACTAAATAACATAATACCATATAGCGTTATACTATATAACGTATTATGTTATAACGTTATACCAAATAACGTAATACTTCATAACATTATACCATATAACGTTAAACTATATAAGGTAATACGTTATAACGTTATACCAAATAACGTAATACGTTATAACGTTATACCATATAACGTTATACTATATAACGTAATACCATATAACGCTATAGTATATAACGTAATACGTTATGACGTTATACCATATAGCGTTATACTACATAACGTAATACGTTATAACGATATACCATATCGTTATACTATATACCGCAATACTTTATACCGTTATACCATATAACGTTAAACTATATAACGTAATACGTTATAACGTTATACCATATAACGAGATACTATATACCGAAATACTTTATAACGTTATACCATATAACGTTAAACTATATAAGGTAATACGTTATAACGTTATACCAAATAACGTAATACGTTATAACGTTATACCATATAACGTTATACTATATAACGTAATACCATATAACGCTACACTATATAACGTAATACGTTATGACGTTATACCATATAGCGTTATACTACATAACGTAATACGTTATAACGATATACCATATCGTTATACTATATACCGTAATACTTTATACCGTTATACCATATAACGTTATACCATATAACGTTAAACTATATAACGTAATACGTTATAACGTTATACCAAATAACGTAATACGTTATGACGTTATACCATATAACGTTATACTATATAACGTAATACCATATAACGCTACACTATATAACGTAATACGTTATGACGTTATACCATATAGCGTTATACTACATAACGTAATACGTTATAACGATATACCATATCGTTATACTATATACCGTAATACTTTATACCGTTATACCATATAACGTTATACCATATAACGTTAAACTATATAACGTAATACGTTATAACGTTATACCATATAACGAGATACTATATACCGTAATACTTTATAACGTTATACCATATAACGTTAAACTATATAAGGTAATACGTTATAACGTTATACCAAATAACGTAATACGTTATAACGTTATACCATATAACGTTATACTATATAACGTAATACCATATAACGCTATACTATATAACGTAATACGTTATAACGTTATACCATATACCGTATTAGGTTATAACGTTATACCATATAACCATATACTATATAAGGTGATACGTTATAACGTTATACCAAATAACGTATTACTTTATAACGTTATACCATATAACGTATTACGTTATAGCGTTATACCATATAGCGTTATACTATATAACGTAATACGTTATAACGTTATACCAAATAACGTAATACGTTATAACGTTATACCATATAACGTTATACTATATAACGTAATACCATATAACGCTACACTATATAACGTAATACGTTATGACGTTATACCATATAGCGTTATACTATATAACGTAATACGTTATAACGATATACCATATCGTTATACTATATATCGTAATACTTTATACCGTTATACCATATAACGTTATACCATATAACGTTAAACTATATAACGTAATACGTTATAACGTTATACCATATAACGAGATACTATATACCGTAATACTTTATAACGTTATACCATATAACGTTAAACTATATAAGGTAATACGTTATAACGTTATACCAAATAACGTAATACGTTATAACGTTATACCATATAACGTTATACTATATAACGTAATACCATATAACGCTATACTATATAACGTGATACGTTATAACGTTATACCAAATAACGTATTACTTTATAACGTTATACCATATAACGTATTAAGTTATAACGTTATACCATATAGCGTTATACTATATAACGTAATACGTTATAACGTTATACCATATAACGTTATACCATATAACGTTATACTATATAACGTAATACGTTATAACGTTATACCATATAACGTTATACTATATAACACAATACGTTGTAACGTTATGCCATATAACGTTATACCATATAACGTATTACGTTATAACGTTAAACCATATAACGTATTACGATATAACGTTATACCATATAACGTACTATGTTATAACCTGTTACGTTATAACGGTATACCACACAATGTTATACTATATAACGTAATACGTTATAACGTTATACCATATAACGTATTGCGTTATAACGTTATACCATATAACGTTATAACATGTAACATATACGTTATAACGTTATACCGTATAACGTATTACGTTATAACGTTATACCATATAACGTATTACGATATAACGTTATACCATATAACGTTATACTATATAACGTAATACGTTATAACGTTATACCATATAACGAGATACTATATACCGTAATACATTATAACGTTATACCATATAACTTTATACCATATAACGTTATACCATATAACGTCATACCGTATAACATTATACTATATAACGTAATACGTTATAACGTTATACCATAAACGTATTACGTTATATCGTTATACCATATAACGTATTACGATATAACGTTATACCATATAACGATATACTATATAACGTAATACGTTGTAACGTTATACCATATAACGTTAAACTATATAACGTAATAGGTTATAACGTTATACCTTATAACGAGATACTATATACCGTAATACATTATAACGTTATACCATATAACGTTATACCATATAACGTTATACCATATAACGTAGAACGTTATAACGTTATAGCATATAACGTAGAACGTTATAACGTTATACCATATAACGTACTATGTTATAACCTGTTACGTTATAACGGTATACCATACAATGTTATACTATATAACGTAATACGTTATAACGTTATACCATATAACGTATTGCGTTATAACGTTATACCATATAACGTTATAACATGTAACTTATACGTTATAACGTTATACCGTATAACGTATTACGTTATAACGTTATACCATATAACGTATTACGATATAACGTTATACCATATAGCGTTATACTATATAACGTAATACGTTCTAACGTTATACCAAATAACGTATTACGTTAAAACATTATACCATATAACGTATTACCTTATAACGTTATACCATATAGCGTTATACTATATAACGTAATACGTTATAACGTTATACCATAAACGTATTACGTTATATCGTTATCCCATATAACGTATTACGATATAACGTTATACCATATAACGATATACTATATACCGTAATACGTTATAACGTTATACCATATAACGTATTACGTTATAGCGTTATACCATATAGCGTTATACTATATAACGTAATACATTATAACGTTATACCATATAACGTTATACCATATAACGTTATACTATATAACGTAATACGTTATGACGTTATACCATATAACGTTATACTATATAACATAACACGTTGTAACGTTATACCATATAACGTTATACCATATAACGTATTACGTTATAACGTTAAACCATATAACGTATTACGATATGACGTTATACCATATAACGTTATACTATATAACGTAATACGTTATAACGTTATACCATATAATGTATTACGTTATAACGTTATACCATATAACTTTATACCATACAACGTCATACCATATAACGTAATACGTTATAACGTTACATCATATAACGTTATACCATATAACGTCATACCATATACCGTAACACGTTATAACCTTATACCATATAACGTTATACTATAAAACGTAATACGTTATAACGTTATAGCATATAACATCATACCGTTTAACGTTATACTATATAACGTATTACGTTATAACGTTATACCATAAACGTATTACGTTATAACGTTATACCATATAACGTACTACGATATAACGTTATACCATATAACGATATACTATATAACGTAATACGTTATAACGTTATACCATATAATGTATTACGTTATAACGTTATACCATATAGCGTTATACTATATAACGTAATACGTTATAAGGTTATACCATAAACGTATTACGTTATAACGTTATACCATATCACGTACTACGATATAACGTTATACCATATAACGTTATACTATATAACGTAATGCGTTATAACGTAAAACTATATAACGTAATACGTTATAACGTTATACCATATAACGAGATACTATATACCGTAATACTTTATAACGTTATACCATATAACTTTATACCATATAACGTTATACCATATAACGTCATACCGTATAACATTATACTATATAACGTAATACGTTCTAACGTTATACCATAAACGTATTACGTTATATCGTTATGCCATATAACGTATTACGATATAACGTTATACCATATAACGATATACTATATAACGTAATACGTTGTAACGTTATACCATATAACGTTAAACTATATAACGTAATAGGTTATAACGTTATACCATATAACGAGATACTATATACCGTAATACATTATAACGTTATACCATATAGCGTTATACCATATAGCGTTATACTACATAACGTAATACGTTATAACGATATACCATATAACGTTATACTATATACCGTAATACTTTATACCGTTATACCATATAACGTTATACCATATAACGTTATACTATATAACGTAATACGTTATAACTTTATGCCATATAACGAGATACTATATACAGTAATACCACATAACGTTATGCTATATAACGTAATACGTTACAACGTTATACCATATAACGTATTAGGTTATGACGTTATACCATATAGCGTTATACTACATAACGTAATACGTTATAACGATATACCATATAACGTTATACTATATACCGTAATACATTATACCGTTATACCATATAACGTTATACCATATAACGTTAAACTACATAACGTAATACGTTATAACGTTATACCATATAACGAGATACTATATACCGTAATACTTCATAACATTATACCATATAACGTTAAACTATATAAGGTAATACGTTATAACGTTATACCAAATAACGTAATACGTTATAACGTTATACCATATAACGTTATACTATATAACGTAATACCATATAACGCTATACTATATAACGTAATACGTTATGACGTTATACCATATAGCGTTATACTACATAACGTAATACGTTATAACGATATACCATATCGTTATACTATATACCGCAATACTTTATACCGTTATACCATATAACGTTATACCATATAACGTTAAACTATATAACGTAATACGTTATAACGTTATACCATATAACGAGATACTATATACCGAAATACTTTATAACGTTATACCATATAACGTTAAACTATATAAGGTAATACGTTATAACGTTATACCAAATAACGTAATACGTTATAACGATATACCATATAACGTTATACTATATAACGTAATACCATATAACGCTACACTATATAACGTAATACGTTATGACGTTATACCATATAGCGTTATACTACATAACGTAATACGTTATAACGATATACCATATCGTTATAATATATACCGTAATACTTTATACCGTTATACCATATAACGTTATACCATATAACGTTAAACTATATAACGTAATACGTTATAACGTTATACCATATAACGAGATACTATATACCGTAATACTTTATAACGTTATACCATATAACGTTAAACTATATAAGGTAATACGTTATAACGTTATACCAAATAACGTAATACGTTATAACGTTATACCATATAACGTTATACTATATAACGTAATACCATATAACGCTATACTATATAACGTAATACGTTATAACGTTATACCATTTACCGTATTAGGTTATAACGTTATACCATATAACTATATACTATATAACGTGATACCTTATAACGTTATACCAAATAACGTATTACTTTATAACGTTATACCATATAACGCATTACGTTATAGCGTTATACCATATAGCGTTATACTATATAACGTAATACGTTATAACGTTATACCAAATAACGTAATACGTTATAACGTTATACCATATAACGTTATACTATATAACGTAATACCATATAACGCTACACTATATAACGTAATACGTTATGACGTTATACCATATAGCGTTATACTATATAACGTAATACGTTATAACGATATACCATATCGTTATACTATATACCGTAATACTTTATACCGTTATACCATATAACGTTATACCATATAACGTTAAACTATATAACGTAATACGTTATAACGTTATACCATATAACGAGATACTATATACCGTAACACTTTATAACGTTATACCATATAACGTTAAACTATATAAGGTAATACGTTATAACGTTATACCAAATAACGTAATACGTTATAACGTTATACCATATAACGTTATACTATATAACGTAATACCATATAACGCTATACTATATAACGTAATACGTTATAACGTTATACCATATAACGTATTAGGTTATAACGTTATACCATATAACTATATACTATATAACGTGATACGTTATAACGTTATACCAAATAACGTATTACTTTATAACGTTATACCATATAACGTATTACGTTATAGCGTTATACCATATAGCGTTATACTATATAACGTAATACTTTCTAACGTTATACCATATAACGTTATACCATATAACGTAGTACGTTATAACGTTATACCATATAACGTACTATGTTATAACGTGTTACGTTATAACGGTACACTATACAACATTATACTATATAACGTAATACGTTATAACATTATAACATATAACGTATTACGTTATAACGTTGTACCATATAACGTATTACGATATAACGTTATACCATATAACGTTATACTATATAACGTAATACGTTATAACGTTATACCATATAACGTATTACTTTATGACGGTATACCAAATATCGTTATACTATATAACGTAATACGTCATAACGTTATACCATATAACGTAACACTAAATAACATAATACCATATAGCGTTATACTATATAACGTATTATGTTATAACGTTATACCAAATAACGTAATACTTCATAACATTATACCATATAACGTTAAACTATATAAGGTAATACGTTATAACGTTATACCAAATAACGTAATACGTTATAACGTTATACCATATAACGTTATACTATATAACGTAATACCATATAACGCTATACTATATAACGTAATACGTTATGACGTTATACCATATAGCGTTATACTACATAACGTAATACGTTATAACGATATACCATATCGTTATACTATATACCGCAATACTTTATACCGTTATACCATATAACGTTAAACTATATAACGTAATACGTTATAACGTTATACCATATAACGAGATACTATATACCGAAATACTTTATAACGTTATACCATATAACGTTAAACTATATAAGGTAATACGTTATAACGTTATACCAAATAACGTAATACGTTATAACGTTATACCATATAACGTTATACTATATAACGTAATACCATATAACGCTACACTATATAACGTAATACGTTATGACGTTATACCATATAGCGTTATACTACATAACGTAATACGTTATAACGATATACCATATCGTTATACTATATACCGTAATACTTTATACCGTTATACCATATAACGTTATACCATATAACGTTAAACTATATAACGTAATACGTTATAACGTTATACCATATAACGAGATACTATATACCGTAATACTTTATAACGTTATACCATATAACGTTAAACTATATAAGGTAATACGTTATAACGTTATACCAAATAACGTAATACGTTATAACGTTATACCAAATAACGTATTACTTTATAACGTTATACCATATAACGTATTACGTTATAGCGTTATACCATATAGCGTTATACTATATAACGTAATACGTTATAACGTTATACCAAATAACGTATTACGTTAAAACATTATACCATATAACGTATTACCTTATAACGTTATACCATATAGCGTTATACTATATAACGTAATACGTTTTAACGTTATACCATAAACGTATTACGTTATATCGTTATCCCATATAACGTATTACGATATAACGTTATACCATATAACGATATACTATATACCGTAATACTTTCTAACGTTATACCATATAACGTTATACCATATAACGTAGTACGTTATAACGTTATACCATATAACGTTATACTATATAACATAATACGTTGTAACGTTATGCCATATAACGTACTATGTTATAACCTGTTACGTTATAACGGTATACCACACAATGTTATACTATATAACGTAATACGTTATAACGTTATACCATATAACGTTATACTATATAACATAATACGTTGTAACGTTATGCCATATAACGTTATACCGTATAACGTATTACGTTATAACGTTATACCATATAACGTATTACGATATAACGTTATACCATATAACGTTATACTATATAACGTAATACGTTATAACGTTATACCAAATAACGTATTACGTTAAAACATTATACCATATAACGTATTACCTTATAACGTTATACCATATAGCGTTATACTATATAACGTAATACGTTTTAACGTTATACCATAAACGTATTACGTTATATCGTTATCCCATATAACGTATTACGATATAACGTTATACCATATAACGATATACTATATACCGTAATACTTTCTAACGTTATACCATATAACGTTATACCATATAACGTAGTACGTTATAACCTTATACCATATAACGTTATACTATATAACATAATACGTTGTAACGTTATGCCATATAACGTACTATGTTATAACCTGTTACGTTATAACGGTATACCACACAATGTTATACTATATAACGTAATACGTTATAACGTTATACCATATAACGTTATACTATATAACATAATACGTTGTAACGTTATGCCATATAACGTTATACCGTATAACGTATTACGTTATAACGTTATACCATATAACGTATTACGATATAACGTTATACCATATAACGTTATACTATATAACGTAATACGTTATAACGTTATACCAAATAACGTATTACGTTAAAACATTATACCATATAACGTATTACCTTATAACGTTATACCATATAGCGTTATACTATATAACGTAATACGTTTTAACGTTATACCATAAACGTATTACGTTATATCGTTATCCCATATAACGTATTACGATATAACGTTATACCATATAACGATATACTATATACCGTAATACTTTCTAACGTTATACCATATAACGTTATACCATATAACGTAGTACGTTATAACCTTATACCATATAACGTTATACTATAAAACGTAATACGTTATAACGTTATACCATATAACGTCATACCGTATAACATTATACTATATAACGTAATACGTTATAACGTTATACCATAAACGTATTACGTTATATCGTTATACCATATAGCGTTATACTACATCACGTAATACGTTATAACGTTATACCAAATAACGTATTACGATATAACGTTATACCATATAACGTTATACTATATAACGTAATACGTCATAACGTTATACCATATAACGTCATACCGTATAACGTTATACTATATAACGTATTACGTTATAACGTTATACCAAATAACGTATTACGTTATAACGTTATACCAAATAACGTAATACGTTATAACGTTATACCATATAACGTATTAAGTTATAACGTTATACCATATAGCGTTATACTACATAACGTAATACGTTATAACGTTATACCATATAACGTTATACTAAATAACATAATACCATATAACGTTATACTATATAACGTATTACGATATAACGTTATACCAAATAACGTATTACGTTATAACGTTATACCATATAACGTATTAAGTTATAACGTTATACCATATAGCGTTATACTACATCACGTAATACGTTATAACGTTATATCATATAACGTTATACCTTATAACGTCATACCATATACCGTAACACGTTATAGCCTTATACCATATAACGTTATACTATAAAACGTAATACGTTATAACGTTATACCATATAACGTCATACCGTATAACATTATACTATATAACGTAATACGTTATAACGTTATACCATAAACGTATTACGTTATATCGTTATACCATATAACGTATTCCGATATAACTTTATACCATCTAACGATATACTATATAACGTAATACGTTGTAACGTTATACCATATAACGTTAAACTATATAACGAAATGGGTTATAACGTTATACCATATAACAAGATACTATATACCGTAATACATTATAACGTTATACCATATAACGTTATACCATATAACGTAGAACGTTACAACGTTGTACCATATAACGTACTATGTTATAACCTGTCACGTTATAACGGTATACCATACAACGTTATACTATATAACGTAATACGTTATAACGTTATACCATATAACGTATTGCGTTATAACGTTATACCATATAACGTTATACCATGTAACTTATACGTTATAACGTTATACCATATAACGTATTTCGTTATAACGTTATACCATATAACGTATTACGATATAACGTTATACCATATAACGTTATACTATATAACGTAATACGTTATAACGTTATACCAAATAACGTATTACGTTATAACGTTATACCATATAACGTATTACGATATAACGTTATACCATATATCGATACACTATATACCGTAATACTTTATAACGTTATACCATATAACGTTATACCATATAACGTAGTACGTTATAACGTTATACCATATAACGTACTATGTCATAACGTGTTACGTTATAACGGTATACTATACAACGTTATACTATATAACGTAATACGTTATAACGTTATAACATATAACGTATTACGTTATAACGTTATACCATATAACGTATTACGATATAACGTTATACCATATAACGTTATAACATATAACGTAATACGTTATGACGTTATACCATATAACGTATTACTTTATAACGGTATACCAAATAACGTTATACCATATAACGTTAGACTATATAACATAATACGTTGTAACGTTATACCATATGACGTTATACCATATAACGTTATACCATATAACGTATTACGTTATAACGATATACCATATAACGTTATACTATATAACGTGATACCATATAACGCTATAATATATAACGTAATACGTTATAACGTTATACCATAAAACGTATTAGGTTATAACGTAATACCGTATAACGTTATACTATATAACATAATTCGTTATGACGTTATACCATATAACGTACTAGGTTATGACGTTATACCATATAACGTTATACTATAAAACGTAATACGTTATAACGTTATACCATAAACGTATTACGTTATAACGTTATACCATACAACGTACTACGATATAACGTTATACCATATAGCGTTATACTATATAACGTAATACGTTATAACGTTATACCATATAACGTTATACTATATAACGTAATACGTTATAACGTTATACCATATAACGTATTAGGTTATAACGTTACACCATATAACGTTATACTATATAACGTAATACGTTGTATCGTTATACCAAATAACGTATTACGTTATAACGTTATACCATTTAACGTTATACCATGTAGCGTTATACCATATAACGTATTGCGTTATAACGTTATACCATATAACGTTATACCATGTAACTTATACGTTATAACGTTATACAATATAACTTATTCGTTATAACGTTATACTATATATCGTAATACGTTGTAACGTTGTACCATATAACGCTATACTATATAACGTAATAAGTTATAACGTTATACCATATAACGTATTAGGTTATAACGTTATACCATATAACGTTATACCATATAACGTTATACTATAAAACGTAATACGTTATAACGTTATGGCATATAACGTATTACGTTGTAACGTTATACCATATAGCGTTATACTATATAACGTAATACGTTGTAACGTTATACCATATAACGTTAACCGTATAACGTAATAAGTTATAACGTTATATCATATAACGTTATACCTTATAACGTCATACCATATACCGTAACACATTATAACCATATACCATATAACGTTATACTATAAAACGTAATACGTTATAACGTTATACCATATAACGTCATACCGTATAACGTTATACTATATAACGTATTACGTTATGACGTTATACCATAAACGTATTACGTTATAACGTTATACCATATAACGTTATACCATGTAACTTATACGTTATAACGTTATACAATATAACTTATACGTTATAACGTTATACTATATAACGTAATACGTTGTAACGTTGTACCATATAACGCTATACTATATAACGTAATAAGTTATAACGTTATACCATATAACGTATTAGGTTATAACGTTATACCATATAACGTTATACCATATAACGTTATAATATAAAACGTAATACGTTATAACGTTATGCCATATAACGTATTACGTTATAACGTTATACCATATAGCGTTATACTATATAACGTAATACGTTGTAACGTTATACCATATAACGTTACACCATATAACGTAATACGTTATAACGTTATATCATATAACGTTATACCTTATAACGTCATACCATATACCGTAACACATTATAACTATATACCATATAACGTTATACTATAAAACGTAATACGTTATAACGTTATACCATATAACGTCATACCGTATAACATTATACTATATAACGTAATACGTTATAACGTTAAACCATAAACGTATTACGTTATATCGTTATACCATATAACGTATTACGATATAACGCTATACAATATAACGATATACTATATAACGTAATACGTTGTAACGTTATACCATATAACGTTAAACTATATAACGTAATAGGTTATAACGTTATACCATATAACGAGATACTATATACCGTAATACATTATAACGTTATACCATATAACGTTATACCATATAACGTTATACCATATAACGGAGAACGTTATAACGTTATACCATATAACGTACTATGTTATAACCTGTTACGTTATAACGGTATACCATACAACGTTATACTATATAACGTAATACGTTATAACGTTATACCATATAACGTATTGCGTTATAACGTTATACCATATAACGTTATACCATGTAACTTATACGTTATAACGTTATACCATATAACGTATTACCTTATAACGTTATACCATATAGCGTTATACTATATAACGTAATACGTTATAACGTTATACCATAAACGTATTACGTTATATCGTTATACCATATAACCTTATACTATATAACGTTATACCACATAACGTTATACTATATAACGTTATACCATATAACGTATTAGGTTATAACGTTATACCATATAATGTTATACTATATAACATAATTCGTTGTGACGTTATACCATATAACGTATTAGGTTATGACGTTATATCATGTAACGTTATACTATATAACGTAATACGTTATAACGTTATACCAAATAACGTAATACATTATAACGTTATACCATATAACGTGTTACGTTATAACGTTATACCATATAACTTTATACTATATAACATAATACGTTGTAACGTTATGCCATATAACGTATTACGTTATAACGTTGTACCATATAGCGTTATACTATATAACGTAATACGTTGTAACGCTATACCATATAACGATATACTGTATAACGTAATACGTTGTAACGTTATACCATATAACGTTAAACTATATAACGTAATAGGTTATAACGTTATACCATATAACGAGATACTATATACCGTAATACATTATAACGTTATACCATATAACGTTATACCATATAACGTTATACCATATAACGTATTGCGTTATAACGTTATACCATATAACGTACTACGATATAACGTTATACCATATAACGTTATACTATATAACGTAATACGTTATAACGTTATACCATATAACGTTATACTATATAACATAATACGTTGTAACGTTATACCATATAACGTTATACCATATAACGTATTACGTTATAACGTTATGGCATATAACGTATTACGATATAACGTTATACCATATAACGTTATACTATATAACGTAATACGTTATAACGTTATACCATATAACGTATTAGGTTATAACGTTACACCATATAACGTTATACTATATAACGTAATACGTTATATCGTTATACCAAATAACGTATTACGTTATAACGTTATACCATTTAACGTTATACCATATAGCGTTATACCATATAACGTATTGCGTTATAACGTTATACCATATAACGTTATACCATGTAACTTATACGTTATAACGTTGTACAATATAACTTATACGTTATAACGTTATACTATATATCGTAATACGTTGTAACGTTGTACCATATAACGCTATACTATATAACGTAATAAGTTATAACGTTATACCATATAACGTACTAGGTTATGACGTTATACCATATAACGTTATACTATAAAACGTAATACGTTATAACGTTATACCATATAACGTTATACTATAAAACGTAATACGTTATAACGTTATACCATAAAACGTATTAGGTTATAACGTAATACCGTATAACGTTATACTATATAACATAATTCGTTATGACGTTATACCATATAACGTACTAGGTTATGACGTTATACCATATAACGTTATACTATAAAACGTAATACGTTATAACGTTATACCATAAACGTATTACGTTATAACGTTATACCATACAACGTACTACGATATAACGTTATACCATATAACGTTATACTATATAACGTAATACGTTATAACGTTATACCATATAACGTTATACTATATAACATAATACGTTGTAACGTTATACCATATAACGTTATACCATATAACGTATTACGTTATAACGTTATGGCATATAACGTATTACGATATAACGTTATACCATATAACGTTATACTATATAACGTAATACGTTATAACGTTATACCATATAACGTATTAGGTTATAACGTTACACCATATAACGTTATACTATATAACGTAGTACGTTATATCGTTATACCAAATAACGTATTACGTTATAACGTTATACCATTTAACGTTATACCATATAGCGTTATACCATATAACGTATTGCGTTATAACGTTATGCCATATAACGTTATACCATGTAACTTATACGTTATAACGTTATACAATATAACTTATACGTTATAACGTTATACTATATATCGTAATACGTTGTAACGTTGTACCATATAACGCTATACTATATAACGTAATAAGTTATAACGTTATACCATATAACGTACTAGGTTATGACGTTATACCATATAACGTTATACTATAAAACGTAATACGTTATAACGTTATACCATAAACGTATTACGTTATAACGTTATACCATACAACGTACTACGATATAACGTTATACCATATAACGTTATACTATATAACGTAATACGTTATAACGTTATATCATATAACGTTATACCTTATAACGCCATACCATATACCGTAACACATTATAACCATATACCATATAACGTTATACTATAAAACGTAATACGTTATAGCGTTATACCATATAACGTCATACCGTATAACGTTATACTGTATAACGTATTACGTTATGACGTTATACCATAAACGTATTACGTTATAACGTTATACCATATAACGTTATACCATGTAACTTATACGTTATAACGTTATACAATATAACTTATACGTTATAACGTTATACTATATAACGTAATACGTTGTAACGTTGTACCATATAACGCTATACTATATAACGTAATAAGTTATAACGTGATACCATATAACGTATTAGGTTATAACGTTATACCATATAACGTTATACCATATAACGTTACACCATATAACGTAATACGTTATAACGTTATATCATATAACGTTATACCTTATAACGTCATACCATATACCGTAACACATTAAAACTATATACCATATAACGTTATACTACAAAACGTAATACGTTATAACGTTATACCATATAACGTCATACCGTATAACATTATACTATATAACGTAATACGTTATAACGTTAAACCATAAACGTATTACGTTATATCGTTATACCATATAACGTATTACGTTATATCGTTATACAATATAACGTTATACTATATAACGTTATACCATCTAACGTTATACTATATAACGTTATACCATCTAACGTTATACTATATAACGTTATACCATATAACGTATTAGGTTATAACGTTATACCATATAACGTTATACTATATAACGTAATACGTTATAACGTTATACCATATAACGTATTACGTTATAACGTTATACCATATAACGTTATACTATATAACGTGATACCATATAACGTTATACTATATAACGTAATACGTTATAACGTTATACCATATAACGTATTAGGTGATAACGTAATACCATATAACGTTATACTATATAACATAATTCGTTATGACGTTATACCATATAACGTATTAGGTTATGACGTTATACCATGTAACGTTATATTATATAACGTAATACGTTATAACGTTATACCAAATAACGTAATACGTTATAACGTTATACCATATAACGTGTTACGTTATAACGTTATACCATATAACTTTATACTATATAACATAATACGTTGTAACGTTATGCCATATAACGTATTACGTTATAACGTTATACCATATAACGTTATACTTTATAACGTAATACCTTGTAACGCTATACCATATAACGATATACTGTATAACGTAATACGTTGTAACGTTATACCATAAACGTATTACGTTATATCGTTATACCATATAACGTTATACCATATAACGTTATACCATGCAACTTATACGTTATAACGTTATACCATATAACGTATTACCTTATAACGTTATACCATATAGCGTTATACTATATAACGTAATACGTTATAACGTTATACCATAAACGTATTACGTTATATCGTTATACCATATAACGTAATACCATATAACGTTATACTATATAACGTAATGCGTTATAACGTTATACCATATAACGTATTAGGATATAACGTTATACCATATAGCGTTATACTATATAACGTAATACGTTATAACGTTATACCATATAACGTATTAGGTTATAACGTTATACCATATAACGTTATACTATATAACGTTATACCATATAACGTATTAGGTTATAACGTTATACCATATAACGTTATACTATATAACGTAATACGTTATAACGTTATACCATATAACGTATTACGTTATAACGTTATACCATATACCGTTATACTATATAACGTGATACCATATAACGCTATACTATATAACGTAATACGTTATAACGTTATACCATATAACGTATTAGGTTATAACGTAATACCATATAACGTTATACTATATAACATAATTCGTTATGACGTTATACCATATAACGTATTAGGTTATGACGTTATACCATATAACGTTATACCATATAACGTTATACTATAAAACGTAATACGTTATAACGTTATGCTATATAACGTATTACGTTATAACGTTATACCATATAGCGTTACACTATATAACGTAATACGTTGTAACGTTATACCATATAACGTTACACCATATAACGTAATACGTTATAACGTTATATCATATAACTTTATACCTTATAACGTCATACCATATACAGTAACACATTATAACCATATACCATATAACGTTATACTATAAAACGTAATACGTTATAACGTTATACCATATAACGTCATACCGTATAACGTTATACTATATAACGAATTACGTTATAACGTTATACCATATACGTATTACGTTATAACGTTATACCATATAACGTACTACGATATAACGTTATACCATATAACGATATACTATATAAGTTAATACGTTGTAACGTTGTACCATATAACGCTATACTATATAACGTAATATGCTATAACGTTACACCATATAACGTAATACGTTATTACGTTATATCATATAACGTTATACCTTACAACGTCATACCATATACCGTAACACATTATAACCTTATACCATATAACGTTATACTAAATAACATAATACCATATAACGTTATACTATATAACGTAATGCGTTATAACGTAAAACTATATAACGTAATACGTTATAACGTTATACCATATTACGAGATACTATATACAGTAATACATTATAACATTATACCTTATAACGTTATACCATATAACGTTAAACCATATAACGTATTGCGTTATAACGTAATAGCATATAACGTTATGCTATATAACGTAATACCATATAACGTTATACTATATAACGTAATGCGTTATAACGTTATACCATATAACGTCATACCGTATAACATTATACTATATAACATAATACGTTATAACGTTATACCATAAACGTATTAGGTTATAACGTTATACCATATAACGTATTACGATATAACGTTATGCTATATAACGTAATACCATATAACGTTATACTATATAAAGTAATACGTCATAACGTTATACCATATAACGTCATACCGTATAACGTTATACTATATAACGTATTACGTTATTACGTAATAGCATATAACGTTATACTATATAACGTAATACCATATAACGTTATACTATATAACGTAATACGTTATAACGTTATACCACATACGGTATTAGGTTATAACGTTATACCATATATCGCTATACTATATAACGTAATACGTTATAACGTTATACCAAACAACGTATTACGTTATAACGTTATACCATATAACTTATTACGTTATAACGTTATACCATATTGCGTTATATTACATAACGTAATACGTTCTAACGTTATACCATATAACGTTATACTATATACCGTAATACTATATACCGTTAATCCATATAACGTTATACCATATAACGTTAAACTATATAACGTAATACGTTATAACGTTATACCATATAACGTATTACGTTATAACTTTATACCATATAACGTATTACGATATAACGTTGTACCATATAACGTTATACTATATAACGTAATACGTTATAACGTTATACCAAATAACGTATTACGTTATAACGTTATACCAAACAACGTATTACGTTATAACGTTATACCATATAACTTATTACGTTATAACGTTATACCATATTGCGTTATATTACATAACGTAATACGTTCTAACGTTATACCATATAACGTTATACTATATACCGTAATACTATATACCGTTAATCCATATAACGTTATACCATATAACGTTAAACTATATAACGTAATTCGTTATAACGTTATACCATATAACGAGATACTATATACCGTAATACCATATAACGTTATACTATATAACGTAATTCGTTATAACGTTATACCATATAACGTATTAGGTTATAACGTTATACCATATAACGTTATACTATATAACGTAATACGTTATGACGTTATACCATATAACGTATTACGTTATAACTTTATACCATATAACGTATTACGATATAACGTTGTACCATATAACGTTATACTATATAACGTAATACGTTATAACGTTATACCAAATAACGTATTACGTTATAACGTTATACCATATAACGTATTACGTTATAGCGTTATACCATATTGCGTTATACTATATAATGTAATACGTTATAGCGTTATACCATATAACGTTATACGATATAACGTAATACGTTATAACGTTATACCATATAACGCTATACTATATAACATAATACGTTGTAACGTTATACCATATAACGTATTACGTTATAACGTTATACCATATAACGTATTACGATATAACGTTGTACCATATAACGTTATACTATATAACGTCATACGTTATAACGTTATACCAAATAACGTATTACGTTATAACGTTATACCATATAACGTATTACGTTATAGCGTTATACCATATAGCGTTATACTATATAATGTAATACGTTATAGCGTTATACCATATAACGTTATACTATATAACGTAATACGTTATAACCTTATACCATATAACGTTATACTATATAACATAATACGTTGTAACGTTATACCATATAACGTTATACCATATAACGTATTACGTTATAACGTTATACCATATAACGTATTACGATATAACGTTATACCATATAACGTTATACTATATAACGTAATACGTTATAACGTTATACCATATAATGTATTACGTTATAACGTTATACCATATAACTTTATACCATACAACGTCATACCATATAACGTAATACGTTATAACGTTATATCATATAACGTTATACCATATAACGTCATACCATATACCGTAACACGTTATAACCTTATACCATATAACGTTATACTATAAAACGTAATACGTTATAACGTTATACCATATAACATCATACCGTATAACGTTATACTATATAACGTATTACGTTATGACGTTATACCATAAACGTATTACGTTATAACGTTATACCATATAACGTACTACGATATAACGTTGTACCATATAACGATATACTATATAACGTAATACGTTATAACGTTATAACATATAATGTATTACGTTATAACGTTATAGCATATAGCGTTATACTATATAACGTAATACGTTATAACGTTATACCATATAACGTTATACTCTATAACGTAATACGTTATAACGTTATACCATTTAACGTTATACTATATAACGATATACTATATAACGTAATACGTTGTAACGTTGTACCATATAACGCTATACTATATAACGTAATAAGTTATAACGTTATACCATATAACGTATTAGGTTATAACGTTATACCATATAACGTTATACTATAAAACGTAATACGTTATAACGTTATACCATAAACGTATTACGTTATAACGTTATACCATATAACGTACTACGATATAACGTTATACCATATAACGATATTATATATAACGTAATACGTTATAACGTTATACCATATAATGTATTACGTTATAACGTTATACCATATAGCGTTATACTATATAACGTAATACGTTATAACGTTATACTATATAACTTATACGTTATAACGTTATACTATATAACGTAATACGTTGTAACGTTGTACCATATAACGCTATACTATATAACGTAATAAGTTATAACGTTATACCATATAACGTATTAGGTTATAACGTTATACCATTTAACGTTATACCATATAACGTTATACTATGAAACGTAATACGTTATAACGGTATGCTATATAACGTATTACGTTATAACGTTATACCATATAGCGTTATACTATATTACGTAATACGTTGTAACGTTATACCATATAACGTTACACCATATAACGTAATACGTTATAACGTTATATCATATAACGTTATACCTTATAACGTCATACCATATACCGTAACACATTATAACCATATACCATATAACGTTATACTATAAAACGTAAAACGTCATAACGTTATACCATATAACGTCATACCGTATAACGTTATACTATATAACGTATTACGTTATAACGTTATACCATAAACGTATTACGTTATAACGTTATACCATATAACGTACTACGATATAACGTTATACCATATAACGATATACTATATAAGTTAATACGTTGTAACGTTGTACCATATAACGCTATACTATATAACGTAATATGCTATAACGTTACACCATATAACGTAATACGTTATAACGTTATATCATATAACATTATACCTTATACCGTCATACCATATACCGTAACACATTGTAACCTTATACCATATAACGTTATACTAAATAACATAATACCATATAACGTTATACTATATAACGTAATGCGTTATCTCGTAAAACTATATAACGTAATACGTTATAACGTTATACCATATAACGTATTGCGTTATAACGTTATACCATATAACGTTATACCATGTAACTTATACGTTATAACGGTATATCATATAACGTTATACCTTATAACGTCATACCATATACCGTAACACGTTATAACCTTATACCATATAACGTTATACTATAAAACGTAATACGTTATAACGTTATACCATATAACGTCATACCGTATAACATTATACTATATAACGTAATACGTTCTAACGTTATACCATATAACGTTATACTATATACCGTAATACTTTATACCGTTAATCCATATAACGTTATACCATATAACGTTAAACTATATAACGTAATACGTTATAACGTTATACCATATAACGAGATACTATATACCGTAATACTTTATAACATTATACCATATAACGTTATACCATGTAACGTTAAGCTATATAACGTAATTCGTTATAACGTTATACCATATAACGAGATACTATATACCGTAATACCATATAACGTTATACTATATAACGTAATTCGTTATAACGTTATACCATATAACGTATTAGGTTATAACGTTATACCATATAACGTTATACTATATAACGTAATACGTTATGACGTTATACCATATAACGTATTACGTTATAACTTTATACCATATAACGTATTACGATATAACGTTGTACCATATAACGTTATACTATATAACGTAATACGTTATAACGTTATACCAAATAACGTATTACGTTATAACGTTATACCATATAACGTATTACGTTATAGCGTTATACCATATTGCGTTATACTATATAATGTAATACGTTATAGCGTTATACCATATAACGTTATACGATATAACGTAATACGTTATAACGTTATACCATATAACGCTATACTATATAACATAATACGTTGTAACGTTATACCATATAACGTATTACGTTATAACGTTATACCATATAACGTATTACGATATAACGTTGTACCATATAACGTTATACTATATAACGTCATACGTTATAACGTTATACCAAATAACGTATTACGTTATAACGTTATACCATATAACGTATTACGTTATAGCGTTATACCATATAGCGTTATACTATATAATGTAATACGTTATAGCGTTATACCATATAACGTTATACTATATAACGTAATACGTTATAACCTTATACCATATAACGTTATACTATATAACATAATACGTTGTAACGTTATACCATATAACGTTATACCATATAACGTATTACGTTATAACGTTATACCATATAACGTATTACGATATAACGTTATACCATATAACGTTATACTATATAACGTTGTACCATATAACGATATACTATATAACGTAATACGTTATAACGTTATAACATATAATGTATTACGTTATAACGTTATAGCATATAGCGTTATACTATATAACGTAATACGTTATAACGTTATACCATATAACGTTATACTCTATAACGTAATACGTTATAACGTTATACCATTTAACGTTATACTATATAACATAATACGTTGTAACGTTATACCATATAACGTTATACCATATAACGTATTACGTTATAACGTTATACCATATAACGTATTACGATATAACGTTATACCATATAACGTTATACTATATAACGTTGTACCATATAACGTTATACTATATAACGTATTACGTTATGACGTTATACCATAAACGTATTACGTTATAACGTTATACCATATAACGTACTACGATATAACGTTGTACCATATAACGATATACTATATAACGTAATACGTTATAACGTTATAACATATAATGTATTACGTTATAACGTTATAGCATATAGCGTTATACCATATAATGTATTACGTTATAACGTTATACCATATAACTTTATACCATACAACGTCATACCATATAACGTAATACGTTATAACGTTATATCATATAACGTTATACCATATAACGTCATACCATATACCGTAACACGTTATAACCTTATACCATATAACGTTATACTATAAAACGTAATACGTTATAACGTTATACCATATAACATCATACCGTATAACGTTATACTATATAACGTATTACGTTATGACGTTATACCATAAACGTATTACGTTATAACGTTATACCATATAACGTACTACGATATAACGTTGTACCATATAACGATATACTATATAACGTAATACGTTATAACGTTATAACATATAATGTATTACGTTATAACGTTATAGCATATAGCGTTATACTATATAACGTAATACGTTATAACGTTATACCATATAACGTTATACTCTATAACGTAATACGTTATAACGTTATACCATTTAACGTTATACTATATAACGATATACTATATAACGTAATACGTTGTAACGTTGTACCATATAACGCTATACTATATAACGTAATAAGTTATAACGTTATACCATATAACGTATTAGGTTATAACGTTATACCATATAACGTTATACTATAAAACGTAATACGTTATAACGTTATACCATAAACGTATTACGTTATAACGTTATACCATATAACGTACTACGATATAACGTTATACCATATAACGATATTATATATAACGTAATACGTTATAACGTTATACCATATAATGTATTACGTTATAACGTTATACCATATAGCGTTATACTATATAACGTAATACGTTATAACGTTATACTATATAACTTATACGTTATAACGTTATACTATATAACGTAATACGTTGTAACGTTGTACCATATAACGCTATACTATATAACGTAATAAGTTATAACGTTATACCATATAACGTATTAGGTTATAACGTTATACCATTTAACGTTATACCATATAACGTTATACTATGAAACGTAATACGTTATAACGGTATGCTATATAACGTATTACGTTATAACGTTATACCATATAGCGTTATACTATATTACGTAATACGTTGTAACGTTATACCATATAACGTTACACCATATAACGTAATACGTTATAACGTTATATCATATAACGTTATACCTTATAACGTCATACCATATACCGTAACACATTATAACCATATACCATATAACGTTATACTATAAAACGTAATACGTCATAACGTTATACCATATAACGTCATACCGTATAACGTTATACTATATAACGTATTACGTTATAACGTTATACCATAAACGTATTACGTTATAACGTTATACCATATAACGTACTACGATATAACGTTATACCATATAACGATATACTATATAAGTTAATACGTTGTAACGTTGTACCATATAACGCTATACTATATAACGTAATATGCTATAACGTTACACCATATAACGTAATACGTTATAACGTTATATCATATAACATTATAACATTATAACATATAACATTATACCTTATACCGTCATACCATATACCGTAACACATTGTAACCTTATACCATATAACGTTATACTAAATAACATAATACCATATAACGTTATACTATATAACGTAATGCGTTATCTCGTAAAACTATATAACGTAATACGTTATAACGTTATACCATATAACGATATACTATATACAGTAATACATTATAACGTTATACCAAATAAGGCTATACCATATAACGTATTGCGTTATAACGTTATACCATATAACGTATTGCGTTATAACGTTATACCATATAACGTTATACCATGTAACTTATACGTTATAACGTTATATCATATAACGTTATACCTTATAACGTCATACCATATACCGTAACACGTTATAACCTTATACCATATAACGTTATACTATAAAACGTAATACGTTATAACGTTATACCATATAACGTCATACCGTATAACGTTATACTATATAACGTATTACGTTATAACGTTATACCATAAACGTATTACGTTATAACGTTATACCATATAACGTACTACGATATAACGTTATACCATATAACGATATACTATATAAGTTAATACGTTGTAACGTTGTACCATATAACGCTATACTATATAACGTAATATGCTATAACGTTACACCATATAACGTAATACGTTATAACGTTATATCATATAACATTATACCTTATACCGTCATACCATATACCGTAACACATTGTAACCTTATACCATATAACGTTATACTAAATAACATAATACCATATAACGTTATACTATATAACGTAATGCGTTATCTCGTAAAACTATATAACGTAATACGTTATAACGTTATACCATATAACGTATTGCGTTATAACGTTATACCATATAACGTTATACCATGTAACTTATACGTTATAACGGTATATCATATAACGTTATACCTTATAACGTCATACCATATACCGTAACACGTTATAACCTTATACCATATAACGTCATACTATAAAACGTAATACGTTATAACGTTATACCATATAACGTCATACCGTATAACATTATACTATATAACGTAATACGTTATAACGTTATACCTTAAACGTATTACGTTATATCGTTATACCATATAACGTATTACGATATAACGTTGTACCATATAACGATATACTATATAACGTAATACGTTGTAACGTTATACCATATAACGTTAAACTATATAACGTAATAGGTTATAACGTTATACCATATAACGAGATACTATATACCGTAATACATTATAACGTTATACCATATAACGTTATACCATACAACGTTATACCATATAACGTTATACCACATAACGTAGAACGTTATAACGTTATACCATATAACGTACTATGTTATAACCTGTTACGTTATAACGGTATACCATACAACGTTATACTATATAACGTAATACGTTATAACGTTATACCATATAACGTGTTTCGTTATAACGTTATACCATATAACGTTATACCATGTAACTCATACGTTATAACGTTATACCATATAACGTATTACGTTATAACGTTATTCCATATAACGTATTACGATATAACGTTATACCATATAACGTTATACTATATAACGTAATACGTTATAACGTTATACCAAATAACGCATTACGTTATAACATTATACCATATAACTATTACCTTATAACGTTATACCATATAGCGTTATACTATATAACGTAATACGTTATAACGTTATACCATATAACGTACTATGTTATAACCTGTTACGTTATAACGGTATACCATACAACGTTATACTATATAACGTAATACGTTATAACGTTATACCATATAACGTATTTCGTTATAACGTTATACCATATAACGTTATACCATCTAACTCATACGTTATAACGTTATACCATATAACGTATTACGTTATAACGTTATTCCATATAACGTATTACGATATAACGTTATACCATATAACGTTATACTATATAACGTAGTACGTTATAACGTTATACCAAATAACGCATTACGTTATAACATTATACCATATAACTATTACCTTATAACGTTATACCATATAGCGTTATACTATATAACGTAATACGTTATAACGTTATACCATATAACGTATTAGGTTATAACGTTATACCATATAACGTATTAGGTTATAACGTTATACCATATAACGTTATACTATATAACGAAATACGTTATAACGTTATACCATATAACGTATTACGTTATAACGTTATACCATATACCGTTATACTATATAACGTGATACCATATAACGTTATACTATAAAACGTAATACGTTATAACGTTATACCATATAACGTATTACGATATAACGTTATACCATATAACGTTATACTATATAACGTAATACGTTATAACGTTATACCATATAACGTATTACTTTATAACGGTATACCAAATAACGTTATACTGTATAACGTAATACGTCATAACGTTATACCATATAACGTCATACCGTATAACGTTATACTATATAACGTATTACGTTATAACGTAATAGCATATAACGTTATACTATATAACGTAATACCATATAACGTTATACTATATAACGTAATGCGTTATAACGTTATTCCATATAACGTATTAGGTTATAACGTTATACCATATAACGTTATACTATATAACGTAATACGTTATAACGTTATACCATATAACGTATTAGGTTATAACGTTATACCATATAACGTTATACTATATAACGTTATACCATATAACGTATTAGGTTATAACGTTATACCATATAACGTTATACTATATAACGTAATACGTTATAACGTTATACCATATAACGTATTACGTTATAACGTTATACCATATACCGTTATACTATATAACGTGATACCATATAACGCTATACTATATAACGTAATACGTTATAACGTTATACCATATAACGTATTAGGTTATAACGTAATACCATATAACGTTATACTATATAACATAATTCGTTATGACGTTATACCATATAACGTATTAGGTTATGACGTTATACCATATAACGTTATACCATATAACGTTATACTATAAAACGCAATACGTTATAACGTTATGCTATATAACGTATTACGTTATAACGTTATACCATATGGCGTTAGACTATATAACGTAATACGTTGTAACGTTATACCATATAACGTTACACCATATAACGTAATACGTTATAACGTTATATCATATAACGTTATACCTTATAACGTCATACCATATACCGTAACACATTATAACCATATACCATATAACGTTATACTATAAAACGTAATACGTTATAACGTTATACCATATAACGTCATACCGTATAACGTTATACTATATAACGTATTACGTTATAACGTTATACCATAAACGTATTACGTTATACCGTTATACCATATAACGTACTACGATATAACGTTATACCATATAACGATATACTATATAAGTTAATACGTTGTAACGTTGTACCATATAACGCTATACTATATAACGTAATATGCTATAACGTTACACCATATAACGTAATACGTTATAACGTTATATCATATAACGTTATACCTTATAACGTCATACCATATACCGTAACACATTATAACCTTATACCATATAACGTTATACTAAATAACATAATACCATATAACGTTATACTATATAACGTAATGCGTTTTAACGTAAAACTATATAACGTAATACGTTATAACGTTATACCATATAACGAGATACTATATACAGTAATACACTATAACGTTATACCATATAACGTTATACCATATAGCGTTAAACCATATAACGTATTGCGTTATAACGTTATACCATATAACGTTATACCATGTAACTTATACGTTATAACGTTATATCATATAACGTTATACCTTATAACGTCATACCATATACCGTAACACGTTATAACCTTATACCATATAACGTTATACTATAAAACGTAATACGTTATAACGTTATACCATATAACGTCATACCGTATAACATTATAATATAACGTAATACGTTATAACGTTATACCATAAACGTATTACGTTATATCGTTATACCATATAACGTATTACGATATAACGTTATACCATATAACGTTAAACCATATAACGTATTGCGTTATAACGTTATACCATATAACGTTATACCATGTAACTTATACGTTATAACGTTATACCATATTGCGTTATACTACATAACGTAATACGTTCTAACGTTATACCATATAACGTTATACTATATACCGTAATACTTTATACCGTTAATCCATATAACGTTATACCATATAACGTTAAACTATATAACGTAATACGTTATAACGTTATACCATATAACGAGATACTATATACCGTAATACTTTATAACATTATACCATATAACGTTATACCATATAACGTTAAACTATATAACGTAATTCGTAATAACGTTATACCATATAACGAGATACTATATACCGTAATGCCATATAACGTTATACTATATAACGTAATTCGTTATAACGTTATACCATATAACGTATTAGGTTATAACGTTATACCATATAACGTTATACTATATAACGTAATACGTTATAACGTTATACCAAATAACGTATTACGTTATAACGTTATACCATATAACGCTATACTATATAACGTAATAAGTTATAACGTTATACCATATAACGTATTAGGTTATAACGTTATACCATATAACGTTATTCGATATAACGTAATACGTTATAACGTTATACCATATAACGTTATACTATATAACATAATACGTTGTAACGTTATACCATATAACGTATTACGTTATAACGTTATACCATATAACGTATTACGATATAACGTTGTACCATATAACGTTATACTATATAACGTAATACGTTATAACGTTATACCAAATAACGTATTACGTTATAACGTTATACCATATAACGTATTACGTTATAGCGTTATACCATATAGCGTTATACTATATAATGTAATACGTTATAGCGTTATACCATATAACGTTATACCATATACCGTAACACGTTATAACCTTATACCATATAACGTTATACTATAAAACGAAATACGTTATAACGTTATACCATATAACATCATACCGTATAACGTTATACTATATAACGTATTACGTTATGACGTTATAGCATATAGCGTTATACTATATAACGTAATACGTTATAACGTTATACCATATAACGATATACTATATAACGTAATACGTTATAACGTTATACCATATAATGTATTACGTTATAACGTTATAGCATATAGCGTTATACTATATAACGTAATACGTTATAACGTTATACCATATAACGTTATACTCTATAACGTAATACGTTATAACGTTATACCATTTAACGTTATACTATATAACGATATGCTATATAACGTAATACGTTGTAACGTTGTACCATATAACGCTATACTATATAACGTAATAAGTTATAACGTTATACCATATAACGTATTAGGTTATAACGTTATACCATATAACGTTATACTATAAAACGTAATACGTTATAACGTTATACCATAAACGTATTACGTTATAACGTTATACCATATAACGTACTACGATATAACGTTATACCATATAACGATATTATATATAACGTAATACGTTATAACGTTATACCATATAATGTATTACGTTATAACGTTATACCATATAGCGTTATACTATATAACGTAATACGTTATAACGTTATACTATATAACTTATACGTTATAACGTTATACTATATAACGTAATACGTTGTAACGTTGTACCATATAACGCTATACTATATAACGTAATAAGTTATAACGTTATACCATATAACGTATTAGGTTATAACGTTATACCATTTAACGTTATACCATATAACGTTACACTATAAAACGTAATACGTTATAACGGTATGCTATATAACGTATTACGTTATAACGTTATACCATATAGCGTTATACTATATTACGTAATACGTTGTAACGTTATACCATATAACGTTACACCATATAACGTAATACGTTATAACGTTATATCATATAACGTTATACCTTATAACGTCATACCATATACCGTAACACATTATAACCACATACCATATAACGTTATACTATAAAACGTAATACGTCATAACGTTATACCATATAACGTCATACCGTATAACGTTATGCTATATAACGTATTACGTTATAACGTTATACCATAAACGTATTACGTTATAACGTTATACCATATAACGTACTACGATATAACGTTATACCATATAACGATATACTATATAAGTTAATACGTTGTAACGTTGTACCATATAACGCTATACTATATAACGTAATATGCTATAACGTTACACCATATAACGTAATACGTTATAACGTTATATCATATAACGTTATACCTTATACCGTCATACCATATACCGTAACACATTATAACCTTATACCATATAACGTTATACTAAATAACATAATACCATATAACGTTATACTATATAACGTAATGCGTTATAACGTAAAACTATATAACGTAATACGTTATAACGTTATACCATATAACGAGATACTATATACAGTAATACATTATAACGTTATACCATATAAGGCTATACCATATAACGTATTGCGTTATAACGTTATACCATATAACGTATTGCGTTATAACGTTATACCATATAACGTTATACCATGTAACTTATACGTTATAACGTTATATCATATAACATTATACCTTATAACGTCATACCATATACCGTAACACGTTATAACCTTATACCATATAACGTTATACTATAAAACGTAATACGCTATAACGTTATACCATATAACGTCATACCGTATAACATTATACTATATAACGTAATACGTTATAACGTTATACCATATAACGTATTTCGTTATAACGTTATACCATATAACGTTATACCATGTAACTCATACGTTATAACGTTATACCATATAACGTATTACGTTATAACGTTATTCCATATAACGTATTACGATATAACGTTATACCATATAACGTTATACTATATAACGTAATACGTTATAACGTTATACCAAATAACGCATTACGTTATAACATTATACCATATAACTATTACCTTATAACGTTATACCATATAGCGTTATACTATATAACGTAATACGTTATAACGTTATACCATATAACGTATTAGGTTATAACGTTATACCATATAACGTACTATGTTATAACCTGTTACGTTATAACGGTATACCATACAACGTTATACTATATAACATAATACGTTATAACGTTATACCATATAACGTATTTCGTTATAACGTTATACCATATAACGTTGTACCATGTAACTCATACGTTATAACGTTATACCATATAACGTATTACGTTATAACGTTATTCCATATAACGTATTACGATATAACGTTATACCATATAACGTTATACTATATAATGTAATACGTTGTAACGTTATACCATATAACGTTAAACTATATAACGTAATAGGTTATAACGTTATACCGTATAACGAGATACTATATACCGTAATACATTATAACGTTTTACCATATAACGTTATACCATACAACGTTATACCATATAACGTTATACCACATAACGTAGAACGTTATAACGTTATACCATATAACGTACTATGTTATAACCTGTTACGTTATAACGGTATACCATACAACGTTATACTATATAACGTAATACGTTATAACGTTATACCATATAACGTATTTCGTTATAACGTTATACCATATAACGTTATACCATGTAACTCATACGTTATAACGTTATACCATATAACGTATTACGTTATAACGTTATTCCATATAACGTATTACGATATAACGTTATACCATATAACGTTATACTATATAACGTTATACCATATAACGTTATACTATATAACGTTATACCATATAACGTATTAGGTTATAACGTTATACCATATAACGTTATACTATATAACGAAATACGTTATAACGTTATACCATATAACGTATTACGTTATAACGTTATACCATATACCGTTATACTATATAACGTGATACCATATAACGCTATACTATATAACGTAATACGTTATAACGTTATACCATATAACGTATTAGGTTATAACGTAATACCATATAACGTTATACTATATAACATAATTCGTTATGACGTTATACCATATAACGTATTAGGTTATGACGTTATACCATATAACGTTATACCATATAACGTTATACTATAAAACGTAATACGTTATAACGTTATACCATATAACGTATTACGATATAACGTTATACCATATAACGTTATACTATATAACGTAATACGTTATAACGTTATACCATATAACGTATTACTTTATAACGGTATACCAAATAACGTTATACTATATAACGTAATACGTCATAACGTTATACCATATAACGTCATACCGTATAACGTTATACTATATAACGTATTACGTTATAACGTAATAGCATATAACGTTATACTATATAACGTAATACCATATAACGTTATACTATATAACGTAATGCGTTATAACGTTATTCCATATAACGTATTAGGTTATAACGTTATACCATATAACGTTATACTATATAACGTTATACCATATAACGTATTAGGTTATAACGTTATACCATATAACGTTATACTATATAACGTAATACGTTATAACGTTATACCATATAACGTATTACGTTATAACGTTATACCATATACCGTTATACTATATAACGTGATACCATATAACGCTATACTATATAACGTAATACGTTATAACGTTATACCATATAACGTATTAGGTTATAACGTAATACCATATAACGTTATACTATATAACATAATTCGTTATGACGTTATACCATATAACGTATTAGGTTATGACGTTATACCGTATAACGTTATATCATATAACGTTATACTATAAAAGGTAATACGTTATAACGTTATGCTATATAACGTATTACGTTATAACGTTATACCATATGGCGTTAGACTATATAACGTAATACGTTGTAACGTTATACCATATAACGTATTAGGTTATAACGTTATACCATATAACGTTATACTATATAACGTAATACGTTATAACGTTATACCATATAACGTATTACGTTATAACGTTATACCATATACCGTTATACTATATAACGTGATACCATATAACGCTATACTATATAACGTAATACGTTATAACGTTATACCATATAACGTACTAGGTTATAACGTAATACCATATAAAGTTATACTATATAACGTAATGCGTTATAACGTTATTCCATATAACGTATTAGGTTATAACGTTATACCATATAACGTTATACTATATAACGTTATACCATATAACGTATTAGGTTATAACGTTATACCATATAACGTTATACTATATAACGTAATACGTTATAACGTTATACCATATAACGTAATACGTCATAACGTTATACCATATAACGTCATACCGTATAACGTTATACTATATAACGTATTACTTTATAACGTTATACCATCTAAGGCTATACCATATAACGTATTGCGTTATAACGTTATACCATATAACGTATTGCGTTATAACGTTATACCATATAACGTTATACCATGTATCTTATACGTTATAACGTTATATCATATAACGTTATACCTTATAACGTCATACCATATACCGTAACACGTTATAACCTTATACCATATAACGTTATACTATAAAACGTAATACGTTATAACGTTATACCATATAACGTCATACCGTATAACATTATACTATATAACGTAATACGTTATAACGTTATACCATAAACGTATTACGTTATATCGTTATACCATATAACGTATTACGATATAACGTTGTACCATATAACGATATACTATATAACGTATTACGATATAACGTTATACCATATAACGTTATACCACATAACGTAGAACGTTATAACGTTATACCATATAACGTACTATGTTATAACCTGTTACGTTATAACGGTATACCATACAACGTTATACTATATAACGTAATACGTTATAACGTTATACCATATAACGTATTTCGTTATAACGTTATACCATATAACGTTATACCATGTAACTCATACGTTATAACGTTATACCATATAACGTATTACGTTATAACGTTATTCCATATAACGTATTACGATGTAACGTTATACCATATAACGATATACTATATAAGTTAATACGTTGTAACGTTGTACCAGATAACGCTATACTATATAACGTAATATGCTATAACGTTACACCATATAACGTAATACGTTATAACGTTATATCATATAACGTTATACCTTATGCCGTCATACCATATACCGTAACACATTATAACCTTATACCATATAACGTTATACTAAATAACATAATACCATATAACGTTATACTATATAACGTAATGCGTTATAACGTAAAACTATATAACGTAATACGTTATAACGTTATACCATATAACGAGATACTATATACAGTAATACATTATAACGTTATACCATATAAGGCTATACCATATAACGTATTGCGTTATAACGTTATACCATATAACGTATTGCGTTATAACGTTATACCATATAACGTATTGCGTTATAACGTTATACCATATAACGTTATACCATGTAACTTATACGTTATAACGTTATATCATATAACATTATACCTTATAACGTCATACCATATACCGTAACACGTTATAACCTTATACCATATAACGTTATACTATAAAACGTAATACGTTATAACGTTATACCATATAACGTCATACCGTATAACATTATACTATATAAAGTAATACGTTATAACGTTATACCATATAACGTATTTCGTTATAACGTTATACCATATAACGTTATACCATGTAACTCATACGTTATAACGTTATACCATATAACGTATTACGTTATAACGTTATTCCATATAACGTATTACGATATAACGTTATACCATATAACGTTAAACTATATAACGTAATAGGTTATAACGTTATACCCTATAACGAGATACTATATACCGTAATACATTATAACGTTATACCATATAACGTTATACCATACAACGTTATACCATATAACGTTATACCACATAACGTAGAACGTTATAACGTTATACCATATAACGTACTATGTTATAACCTGTTACGTTATAACGGTATACCATACAACGTTATACTATATAACGTAATACGTTATAACGTTATACCATATAACGTATTTCGTTATAACGTTATACCATATAACGTTATACCATGTAACTCATACGTTATAACGTTATACCATATAACGTATTACGTTATAACGTTATTCCATATAACGTATTACGATATAACGTTATACCATATAACGTTATACTATATAACGTTATACCATATAACGTTATACTATATAACGTTATACCATATAACGTATTAGGTTATAACGTTATACCATATAACGTTATACTATATAACGAAATACGTTATAACGTTATACCATATAACGTATTACGTTATAACGTTATACCATATACCGTTATACTATATAACGTGATACCATATAACGCTATACTATATATATCGTAATACGTTATAACGTTATACCATATAACGTATTAGGTTATAACGTAATACCATATAACGTTATACTATATAAAATAATTCGTTATGACGTTATACCATATAACGTATTAGGTTATGACGTTATACCATATAACGGTATACCAAATAACGTTATACTATATAACGTAATACGTCATAACGTTATACCATATAACGTCATACCGTATAACGTTATACTATATAACGTATTACGTTATAACGTAATAGCATATAACGTTATACTATATAACGTAATACCATATAACGTTATACTATATAACGTAATGCGTTATAACGTTATTCCATATAACGTATTAGGTTATAACGTTATACCATATAACGTTATACTATATAACGTTATACCATATAACGTATTAGGTTATAACGTTATACCATATAACGTTATACTATATAACGTAATACGTTATAACGTTATACCATATAACGTATTACGTTATAACGTTATACCATATACCGTTATACTATATAACGTGATACCATATAACGCTATACTATATAACGTAATACGTTATAACGTTATACCATATAACGTATTAGGTTATAACGTAATACCATATAACGTTATACTATATAACATAATTCGTTATGACGTTATACCATATAACGTATTAGGTTATGACGTTATACCGTATAACGTTATACCATATAACGTTATACTATAAAACGTAATACGTTATAACGTTATGCTATATAACGGATTACGTTATAACGTTATACCATATGGCGTTAGACTATATAACGTAATACGTTGTAACGTTATACCATATAACGTATTACGATATAACGTTATACCATGTAACGTTATACTATATAACGTAATACGTTATAACGTTATACCATATAACGTATTACTTTATAACGGTATACGAAATAACGTTATACTATATAACGTAATACGTTATAACGTTATACCATATAACGTATTACTTTATAACGGTATACGAAATAACGTTATACTATATAACGTAATACGTTGTAACGTTATACCATATAACGTATTACGATATAACGTTATACCATGTAACGTTATACTATATAACGTAATACGTTATAACGTTATACCATATAACGTATTACTTTATAACGGTATACGAAATAACGTTATACTATATAACGTAATACGTCATAACGTTATACCATATAACGTCATACCGTATAACGTTATACTATATAACGTATTACGTTATAACGTAATAGCATATAACGTTATACTATATAACGTAATACCATATAACGTTATACTATATAACGTAATGCGTTATAACGTTATACCATATAACGTATTACTTTATAACGGTATACCAAATAACGTTATACTATATAACGTAATACGTCATAACGTTATACCATATAACGTCATACCGTATAACGTTATACTATATAACGTATTACGTTATAACGTAATAGCATATAACGTTATACTATATAACGTAATACCATATAACGTTATACTATATAACGTAATGCGTTATAACGTTATTCCATATAACGTATTAGGTTATAACGTTATACCATATAACGTTATACTATATAACGTTATACCATATAACGTATTAGGTTATAACGTTATACCATATAACGTTATACTATATAACGTAATACGTTATAACGTTATACCACATAACGTATTACGTTATAACGTTATACCATATACCGTTATACTATATAACGTGATACCATATAACGCTATACTATATAACGTAATACGTTATAACGTTATACCATATAACGTATTAGGTTATAACGTAATACCATATAACGTTATACTATATAACATAATTCGTTATGACGTTATACCATATAACGTATTAGGTTATGACGTTATACCGTATAACGTTATACCATATAACCTTATACTATAAAACGTAATACGTTATAACGTTATGCTATATAACGTATTACGTTATAACGTTATACCATATGGCGTTAGACTATATAACGTAATACGTTGTAACGTTATACCATATAACGTATTACGATATAACGTTATACCATGTAACGTTATACTATATAACGTAATACGTTATAACGTTATACCATATAACGTATTACTTTATAACGGTATACGAAATAACGTTATACTATATAACGTAATACGTTATAACGTTATACCATATAACGTATTACTTTATAACGGTATACGAAATAACGTTAGACTATATAACGTAATACGTTGTAACGTTATACCATATAACGTATTACGATATAACGTTATACCATGTAACGTTATACTATATAACGTAATACGTTATAACGTTATACCATATAACGTATTACTTTATAACGGTATACGAAATAACGTTATACTATATAACGTAATACGTCATAACGTTATACCATATAACGTCATACCGTATAACGTTATACTATATAACGTATTACGTTATAACGTAATAGCATATAACGTTATACTATATAACGTAATACCATATAACGTTATACTATATAACGTAATGCGTTATAACGTTATACCATATAACGTATTACTTTATAACGGTATACCAAATAACGTTATACTATATAACGTAATAAGTCATAACGTTATACCATATAACGTCATACCGTATAACGTTATACTATATAACGTATTACGTTATAACGTAATAGCATATAACGTTATACTATATAACGTAATACCATATAACGTTATACTATATAACGTAATGCGTTATAACGTTATTCCATATAACGTATTAGGTTATAACGTTATACCATATAACGTTATACTATATAACGTTATACCATATAACGTATTAGGTTATATCGTTATACCATATAACGTTATACTATATAACGTAATACGTTATAACGTTATACCATATAACGTATTACGTTATAACGTTATACCATATACCGTTATACTATATAACGTGATACCATATAACGCTATACTATATAACGTAATACGTTATAACGTTATACCATATAACGTATTAGGTTATAACGTAATACCATATAACGTTATATTATATAACATAATTCGTTATGACGTTATACCATATAACGTATTAGGTTATGACGTTATACCGTATAACGTTATACCATATAACGTTATACTATAAAACGTAATACGTTATAACGTTATGCTATATAACGTATTACGTTATAACGTTATACCATATGGCGTTAGACTATATAACGTAATACGTTGTAACGTTATACCATATAACGTATTACGATATAACGTTATACCATGTAACGTTATACTATATAACGTAATACGTTATAACGTTATACCATATAACGTATTACTTTATAACGGTATACGAAATAACGTTATACTATATAACGTAATACGTCATAACGTTATACCATATAACGTCATACCGTATAACGTTATACTATATAACGTATTACGTTATAACGTAATAGCATATAACGTTATACTATATAACGTAATACCATATAACGTTATACTATATAACGTTATACCATATAACGTATTAGGTTATAACGTTATACCATATAACGTTATACTATATAACGTAATACGTTATAACGTTATACCATATAACGTATTACGTTATAACGTTATACCATATAACGTCATACCGTATAACGTTATACTATATAACGTATTACGTTATAACGTAATAGCATATAACGTTATACTATATAACGTAATACCATATAACGTTATACTATATAACGTTATACCATATAACGTATTAGGTTATAACGTTATACCATATAACGTTATACTATATAACGTATTACGTTATAACGTAATAGCATATAACGTTATACTATATAACGTAATACCATATAACGTTATACTATATAACGTAATACGTTATAACGTTATACCATATAACGTATTAGGTTATAACGTTATACCATATATCGCTATACTATATAACGTAATACGTTATAACGTTATACCAAACAACGTATTACGTTATATCGTTATACCATATAACGTATTACGATATAACGTTATACCATATAACGTTAAACCATATAACGTATTGCGTTATAACGTTATACCATATAACGTTATACCATGTAACTTATACGTTATAACGTTATATCATACAACGTTAAACCTTATAACGTCATACCATATACCGTAACACGTTATAACCTTATACCATATAACGTTATACTATAAAACGTAATACGTTATAACGTTATACCATATAACGTCATACCGTATAACGATATACTATATAACGTAATACGTTGTGACGTTATACCATAAACGTATTAGGTTATAACGTTATACCATATAACATATTACGATATAACGTTATACCATATAACGTTATACTATATAACGTAATACGTCATAACGTTATACCATATAACGTCATACCGTAAAACGTTATACTATATAACGTATTACGTTATAACGTAATAGCATATAACGTTATACTATATAACGTAATACCATATAACGTTATACTATATAACGTAATACGTTATAACGTTATACCATATTGCGTTATACTACATAACGTAATACGTTCTAACGTTATACCATATTGCGTTATAGTACACAACGTAATACGTTCTAACGTTATACCATATAACGTTATACTATATACCGTAATACTTTATACCGTTAATACATATAACGTTATACCATATAACGTTAAACTATATAACGTAATACGTTATAACGTTATACCATATAACGAGATACTATATACCGTAATACTTTATAACATTATTCCATATAACGTTATACCATGTAACGTTAAACTATATAACGTAATTCGTTATAACGTTATACCATATAACGAGATACTATATACCGTAATACCATATAACGTTATACTATATAACGTAATTCGTTATAACGTTATACCATATAACGTATTAGGTTATAACGTTATACCATATAACGTATTAGGTTATAACGTTATACCATATAACGTTATACTATATAACGTAATACGTTATAACGTTATACCATATAACGTATTTCGTTATAACGTTATACCATATAACGTTATACCATGTAACTCATACGTTATAACGTTATACCATATAACGTATTGCGTTATAACGTTATACCATATAACGTATTAGGTTATAACGTTATACCATATAACGTTATACTATATAACGTTATACCATATAACGTTATACTATATAACGAAATACGTTATAACGTTATACCATATAACGTATTACGTTATAACGTTATACCATATACCGTTATACTATATAACGTGATACCATATAACGCTATACTATATAACGTAATACGTTATAACGTTATACCATATAACGTAATAGGTTATAACGTAATACCATATAACGTTATACTATATAACATAATTCGTTATGACGTTATACCATATAACGTATTAGGTTATGACGTTATACCATATAACGTTATACCATATAACGTTATACTATAAAACGTAATACGTTATAACGTTATACCATATAACGTATTACGATATAACGTTATACCATATAACGTTATACAATATAACGTAATACGTTATAACGTTATACCATATAACGTATTACTTTATAACGGTATACCAAATAACGTTATACTATATAACGTAATACGTCATAACGTTATACCATATAACGTCATACCGTATAACGTTATACTATATAACGTATTACGTTATAACGTAATAGCATATAACGTTATACTATATAACGTAATACCATATAACGTTATACTATATAACGTAATGCGTTATAACGTTATTCCATATAACGTATTAGGTTATAACGTTATACCATATAACGTTATACTATATAACGTTATACCATATAACGTATTGGGTTATAACGTTATACCATATAACGTTATACTATATAACGTAATACGTTATAACGTTATACCATATAACGTATTACGTTATAACGTTATACCATATACCGTTATACTATATAACGTGATACCATATAACGCTATACTATATAACGTAATACGTTATAACGTTATACCATATAACGTATTAGGTTATAACGTAATACCATATAACGTTATACTATATAACATAATTCGTTATGACGTTATACCATATAACGTATTAGGTTATGACGTTATACCATATAACGTTATACCATATAACGTTATACTATAAAACGTAATACGTTATAACGTTATGCTATATAACGTATTACGTTATAACGTTATACCATATGGCGTTAGACTATATAACGTAATACGTTGTAACGTTATACCATATAACGTATTACGATATAACGTTATACCATATAACGTTATACTATATAACGTAATACGTTATAACGTTATACCATATAACGTATTACTTTATAACGGTATACCAAATAACGTTATACTATATAACGTAATACGTCATAACGTTATACCATATAACGTCATACCGTATAACGTTATACTATATAACGTATTACGTTATAACGTAATAGCATATAACGTTATACTATATAACGTAATACCATATAACGTTATACTATATAACGTAATGCGTTATAACGTTATACCATATAACGTATTACTTTATAACGGTATACCAAATAACGTTATACTATATAACGTAATACGTCATAACGTTATACCATATAACGTCATACCGTATAACGTTATACTATATAACGTATTACGTTATAACGTAATAGCATATAACGTTATACTATATAACGTAATACCATATAACGTTATACTATATAACGTTATACCATATAACGTATTAGGTTATAACGTTATACCATATAACGTTATACTATATAACGTAATACGTTATAACGTTATACCATATAACGTATTACGTTATAACGTTATACCATATAACGTCATACCGTATAACGTTATACTATATAACGTATTACGTTATAACGTAATAGCATATAACGTTATACTATATAACGTAATACCATATAACGTTATACTATATAACGTTATACCATATAACGTATTAGGTTATAACGTTATACCATATAACGTTATACTATATAACGTAATACGTCATAACGTTATACCATATAACGTCACACCGTATAACGTTATACTATATAACGTATTACGTTATAACGTAATAGCATATAACGTTATACTATATAACGTAATACCATATAACGTTATACTATATAACGTAATGCGTTATAACGTTATACCATATAACGTATTACTTTATAACGGTATACCAAATAACGTTATACTATATAACGTAATACGTCATAACGTTATACCATATAACGTCATACCGTATAACGTTATACTATATAACGTATTACGTTATAACGTAATAGCATATAACGTTATACTATATAACGTAATACCATATAACGTTATACTATATAACGTAATACGTTATAACGTTATACCATATAACGTATTAGGTTATAACGTTATACCATATATCGCTATACTATATAACGTAATACGTTATAACGTTATACCAAACAACGTATTACGTTATAACGTTATACCATATAACTTATTAAGTTATAACGTTATACCATATTGCGTTATACTACATAACGTAATACGTTCTAACGTTATACCATATTGCGTTATAGTACACAACGTAATACGTTCTAACGTTATACCATATAAAGTTATACTATATACCGTAATACTTTATACCGTTAATCCATATAACGTTATACCATATAACGTATTGCGTTATAACGTTATTCCACATAACGTATTACGATATAACGTTATACCATATAACGTTATACTATATAACGTAATACGTTATAACGTTATACCAAATAACGTATTACGTTATAACATTATACCATATAACTATTACCTTATAACGTTATACCATATAGCGTTATACTATACAACGTAATAAGTTATAACGTTATACCATATAACGTATTAGGTTATAACGTTATACCATATAACGTTATAATATATAACGTTATACCATATAACATTATACTATATAACGTTATACCATATAACGTATTAGGTTATAACGTTATACCATATAACGTTATACTATATAACGAAATACGTTATAACGTTATACCATATACCGTTATACTATATAACGTGATACCATATAACGCTATACTATATAACGTAATAAGTTATAACGTTATACCATATAACGTATTAGGTTATAACGTAATACCATATAACGTTATACTATATAACATAATTCGTTATGACGTTATACCATATAACGTATTAGGTTGTGACGTTATACCATATAGCGTTATACCATATAACGTTATACTATAAAACGTAATACGTTATAACGTTATGCTATATAACGTACTACGTTATAACGTTATACCATATAGCGTTACACTATATAACGTAATACGTTGTAACGTTATACCATATAACGTTACACCATATAACGTAATACGTTATAACGTTATATCATATATCGTTATACCTTATAACGTCATACCATATACCGTAACACATTATAACCATATACCATATAACGTTATACTATAAAACGTAATACGTTATAACGTTATACCATATAACGTCATACCGTATAACGTTATACTATATAACGTATTACGTTATAACGTTATACCATAAACGTATTACGTTATAACGTTATACCGTGTAACGTATTACGATATAACGTTATACCATATAACGTTAAACCATATAACGTATTGCGTTATAACGTTATACCATATAACGTTATACCATGTAACTTATACGTTATAACGTTATATCATATAACGTTATACCTTACAACGTCATACCATATACCGTAACACGTTATAACCTTATACCATATAACGTTATACTATATAACGTATTACGTTATAACGTTATACCTTAAACGTATTACGTTATAACGTTATACCATGTAACGTATTACGATATAACGTAATACCATATAACGTTATACTATATAACATAATTCGTTATGACGTTATACCATATAACGTATTAGGTTGTGACGTTATACCATATAACGTTATACCATATAACGTTATACTATAAAACGTAATACGTTATAACGTTATGCTATATAACGTATTACGTTATAACGTTATACCATATAGCGTTACACTATATAACGTAATACGTTGTAACGTTATACCATATAACGTTACACCATATAACGTAATACGTTATAACGTTATATCATATAACGATATACCTTATAACGTCATACCATATACCGTAACACATTATAACCATATACCATATAACGTTATACTATAAAACGTAATACGTTATAACGTTATACCATATAACGTTATACCATATAACGTATTACGTTATAACGTTATACCATATAACGTATTACGATAGAACGTTATACCATATAACGTTATACTATATAACGTAATACGTTATAACGTTATACCATATAATGTATTACGTTATAACGTTATACCATATAACTTTATACCATACAACGTCATACCATATAACGTAATACGTTATAACGTTATATCATATAACGTTATACCATATAACGTCATACCATATACCGTAACACGTTATAAACTTATACCATATAAATTTATACTATAAAACGTAATACGTTATAACGTTATACCATATAACATCATACCGTATAACGTTATACTATATAACGTATTACGTTATGACGTTATACCATAAACGTATTACGTTATAACGTTATACCATATAACGTACTACGATATGACGTTATACCATATAACGATATACTATATAACGTAATACGTTATAACGTTATACCATATAATGTATTACGTCATAACGTTATACCATATAGCGTTATACTATATAACGTAATACGTTATAACGTTATACCATATAATGTTATACTATATAACGTAATACGTTATAACGTTATACCATTTAACGTTATACTATGTAACGATATACTATATAACGTAATACGTTGTAACGTTGTACCATATAACGCTATACTATATAACGTAATAAGTTATAACGTTATACCATATAACGTATTAGGTTATAACGTTATACCATTTAACGTTATACCATATAACGTTATACTATAAAACGTAATACGCTATAACGTTATGCTATATAACGTATTACGTTATAACGTTATACCCTATAGCGTTATACTATATTACGTAATACGTTGTAACGTTATACCATATAACGTTACACCATATAACGTAATACGTTATAACGTTATATCATATAACGTTATACCTTATAACGTCATACCATATACCGTAACACATTATAACCATATACCATATAACGTTATACTATAAAACGTAATACATTATAACGTTATACCATATAACGTCATACCGTATAACGATATACTATATAACGTATTACGTTATAACGTTATACCATAAACGTATTACGTTATAACGTTATACCATATAACGTACTACGATATAACGTTATACCATATAACGATATACTATATAAGTTAATACGTTGTAACGTTGTACCATATAACGCTATACTATATAACGTAATATGCTATAACGTTACACCATGTAACGTAATACGTTATAACGTTATATCATATAACGTTATACCTTATACCGTCATACCATATACCGTAACACATTATAACCTTATACCATATAACGTTATACTAAATAACATAATACCATATAACGTTATACTATATAACGTAATGCGTTATAACGTAAAACTATATAACGTAATACGTTATAACGTTATACCATATAACGAGATACTATATACAGTAATACATTATAACGTTATACCATATAACGTTATACCATATAACGTATTGCGTTATAACGTTATACCATATAACGTATTGCGTTATATCGTTATACCATATAACGTTATACCATGTAACTTATACGTTATAACGTTATATCATATAACGTTATACCTTATAACGTCATACCATATACCGTAACACGTTATAACCTTATACCATATAACGTTATACTATAAAACGTAGTACGTTATAACGTTATACCATAAAACGTCATACCGTATAACATTATACTATATAACGTAATACGTTATAACGTTATACCATAAACGTATTACGTTATATCGTTATACCATATAACGTATTACGATATAACGTTATACCATATAACGATATACTATATAACGTAATACGTTGTAACGTTATACCATATAATGTTAAACTATATAACGTAATAGGTTATAACGTTATACCATATAACGAGATACTATATACCGTAATACATTATAACATTATACCATATAACGTTATACCACATAACGTAGAACGTTATAACGTTATACCATATAACGTACTATGTTATAACCTGTTACGTTATAACGGTATACCATACAACGTTATACTATATAACGTAATACGTTATAACGTTATACCATATAACGTATTGCGTTATAACGTTATACCATATAACGTTATACCATGTAACTCATACGTTATAACGTTATACCATATAACGTATTACGTTATAACGTTATTCCACATAACGTATTACGATATAACATTATACCATATAGCGTTATACTATATAACGTAATACGTTATAACGTTATACCATATAACGTATTAGGTTATAACGTTATACCATATAACGTTATACTATATAACGTTATACCATATAACGTTATACTATATAACGTTATACCATATAACGTTATACTATATAACGTTATACCATATAACGTATTAGGTTATAACGTTATACCATATAACGTTATACTATATAACGAAATACGTTATAACGTTATACCATATAACATATTACGTTATAACGTTATACCATATACCGTTATACTATATAACGTGATACCATATAACGCTATACTATATAACGTAATAAGTTATAACGTTATACCATATAACGTATTAGGTTATAACGTAATACCATATAACGTTATACTATATAACATAATTCGTCTTGACGTTATACCATATAACGTATTAGGTTGTGACGCTATACCATATAACGTTATACCATATAACGTATTAGGTTATAACGTTATACCATATAACGTTATACTATATAACGTAATACGTTATAACGTTATACCATATAACGTATTAGGTTATGACGTTATACCATGTAACTCATACGTTATAACGTTATACCATATAACGTATTACGTTATAACGTTATTCCACATAACGTATTACGATATAACATTATACCATATAGCGTTATACTATATAACGTAATACGTTATAACGTTATACCATATAACGTATTAGGTTATAACGTTATACCATATAACGTTATACTATATAACGTTATACCATATAACGTTATACTATATAACGTTATACCATATAACGTTATACTATATAACGTTATACCATATAACGTATTAGGTTATAACGTTATACCATATAACGTTATACTATATAACGAAATACGTTATAACGTTATACCATATAACATATTACGTTATAACGTTATACCATATACCGTTATACTATATAACGTGATACCATATAACGCTATACTATATAACGTAATAAGTTATAACGTTATACCATATAACGTATTAGGTTATAACGTAATACCATATAACGTTATACTATATAACATAATTCGTCTTGACGTTATACCATATAACGTATTAGGTTGTGACGCTATACCATATAACGTTATACCATATAACGTATTAGGTTATAACGTTATACCATATAACGTTATACTATATAACGTAATACGTTATAACGTTATACCATATAACGTATTAGGTTATGACGTTATACCATATAACGTTATACTATATAACGCAATACGTTATAACGTTATACCAAATAACGTAATACGTTATAACGTTATACCATATAACGTATTACGTTATAACGTTATACCATATAACGTTATACTATATAACATAATATGTTGTAACGTTATACCATATAACGAGATACTATATACCGTAATACTTTATAACGTTATACCATATAACGTTATACTATATAACGTAATACCATATAACGCTATACTATATAACGTAACACTTTATACCGATATACCATATAACGTTATACTATATAACGTTAAACTATATAACGTAATACGTTATAACGGTATACCATATAACGAGATACTATATACCGTAATACTTTATAACGTTATACCATATAACGTTAAACTATATAACGTAATACGTTATAACGTTATGCCATATAACGAGATACTATATACAGTAATACCATATAACGTTATGCTATATAACGTAATACGTTACAACGTTATACCATATAACGTATTAGGTTATAACGTTATACAATATAACTTTATACTATATAAGGTGATACGTTATAACGTTATACCATATAACGTATTACTTTATAACGTTATACCATATAACGTATTACGTTATAGCGTTGTACCATATAGCGTTATACTATATAACGTAATACGTTATAACGTTATAAAATATAACGTTATACTATATAACGTAATACGTTATAACGTTATACCATATAACGTTATACTATATAACATAATACGTTGTAACGTTATACCATATAACGTTATACCATATAACCTATTACGTTATAACGTTATACCATATAACGTATTACGATATAACGTTATACCATATAACGTTATACTATATACCGTAACACGTTATAACCTTATACCATATAACTTTATACTATAAAACGTAATACGTTATAACGTTATACCATATAACATCATACCGTATAACGTTATACTATATAACGTATTACGTTATGACGTTATACCATAAACGTATTACGTTATAACGATATACCATATAACGTACTACGATATGACGTTATACCATATAACGATATACTATATAACGTAATACGTTATAACGTTATACCATATAATGTATTACGTCATAACGTTATACCATATAGCGTTATACTATACAACGTAATACGTTATAACGTTATACCATATAACGTTATACTATATAACGTAATACGTTATAACGTTATACCACTTAACGTTATACTATGTAACGATATACTATATAACGTAATACGTTATAACGTTATACCATAAACGTATTACGTTATAACGTTATACCATTTAACGTTATACCATATAACGTTATACTATAAAACGTAATACGCTATAACGTTATGCTATATAACGTATTACGTTATAACGTTATACCATATAGCGTTATACCATATTACGTAATACGTTGTAACGTTATACCATATAACGTTACACCATATAACGTAATACGTTATAACGTTATATCATATAACGTTATACCTTATAACGTCATACCATATACCGTAACACATTATAACCATATACCATATAACGTTATACTATAAAACGTAATACGTTATAACGTTATACCATATAACGTCATACCGTATAACGTTATACTATATAACGTATTACGTTATAACGTTATACCATAAACGTATTACGTTATAACGTTATACCATATAACGTACTACGATATAACGTTATACCATATAACGATATACTATATAAGTTAATACGTTGTAACGTTGTACCATATAACGCTATACTATATAACGTAATATGCTATAACGTTATATCATATAACGTTATACCTTATAACGTCATACCATATACCGTAACACATTATAACCATATACCATATAACGTTATACTATAAAACGTAATACGTTATAACGTTATACCATATAACGTCATACCGTATAACGTTATACTATATAACGTATTACGTTATAACGTTATACCATAAACGTATTACGTTATAACGTTATACCATATAACGTACTACGATATAACGTTATACCATATAACGATATACTATATAAGTTAATACGTTGCAACGTTGTACCATATAACGTTATACTATATAACGTAATACGTTATAACGTTATACCATATAACGTATTGCGTTATAACGTTATTCCACATAACGTATTACGATATAACGTTATACCATATAACGTTATACTATATAACGTAATACGTTATAACGTTATACCAAATAACGTATTACGTTATAACATTATACCATATAACTATTACCTTATAACGTTATACCATATAACGTTATACTAGAAAACGTAATACGTTATAACGTTATGCTATATAACGTATTACGTTATAACGTTATACCATATAGCGTTACACTATATAACGTAATACGTTGTAACGTTATACCATATAACGTTACACCATATAACGTAATACGTTATAACGTTATATCATATAACGATATACCTTATAACGTCATACCATATACCGTAACACATTATAACCATATACCATATAACGTTATACTATAAAACGTAATACGTTATAACGTTATACCATATAACGTTATACCATATAACGTATTACGTTATAACGTTATACCATATAACGTATTACGATAGAACGTTATACCATATAACGTTATACTATATAACGTAATACGTTATAACGTTATACCATATAATGTATTACGTTATAACGTTATACCATATAACTTTATACCATACAACGTCATACCATATAACGTAATACGTTATAACGTTATATCATATAACGTTATACCATATAACGTCATACCATATACCGTAACACGTTATAACCTTATACCATATAAATTTATACTATAAAACGTAAAACGTTATAACGTTATACCATATAACATCATACCGTATAACGTTATACTATATAACGTATTACGTTATGACGTTATACCATAAACGTATTACGTTATAACGTTATACCATATAACGTTCTACGATATGACGTTATACCATATAACGATATACTATACAACGTAATACGTTATAACGTTATACCATATAATGTATTACGTCATAACGTTATACCATATAGCGTTATACTATATAACGTAATACGTTATAACGTTATACCATATAATGTTATACTATATAACGTAATACGTTATAACGTTATACCATTTAACGTTATACTATGTAACGATATACTATATAACGTAATACGTTGTAACGTTGTACCATATAACGCTATACTATATAACGTAATAAGTTATAACGTTATACCATATAACGTATTAGGTTATAACGTTATACCATTTAACGTTATACCATATAACGTTATACTATAAAACGTAATACGCTATAACGTTATGCTATATAACGTATTACGTTATAACGTTATACCCTATAGCGTTATACTATATTACGTAATACGTTGTAACGTTATACCATATAACGTTACACCATATAACGTAATACGTTATAACGTTATATCATATAACGTTATACCTTATAACGTCATACCATATACCGTAACACATTATAACCATATACCATATAACGTTATACTATAAAACGTAATACGTTATAACGTTATACCATATAACGTCATACCGTATAACGATATACTATATAACGTATTACGTTATAACGTTATACCATAAACGTATTACGTTATAACGTTATACCATATAACGTACTACGATATAACGTTATACCATATAACGATATACTATATAAGTTAATACGTTGTAACGTTGTACCATATAACGCTATACTATATAACGTAATATGCTATAACGGTACACCATGTAACGTAATACGTTATAACGTTATATCATATAACGTTATACCTTATACCGTCATACCATATACCGTAACACATTATAACCTTATACCATATAACGTTATACTAAATAACATAATACCATATAACGTTATACTATATAACGTAATGCGTTATAACGTAAAACTATATAACGTAATACGTTATAACGTTATACCATATAACGAGATACTATATACAGTAATACATTATAACGTTATACCATATAACGTTATACCATATAACGTTATACCATATAACGTATTGCGTTATAACGTTATACCATATAACGTATTGCGTTATATCGTTATACCATATAACGTTATACCATGTAACTTATACGTTATAACGTTATATCATATAACGTTATACCTTATAACGTCATACCATATACCGTAACACGTTATAACCTTATACCATATAACGTTATACTATAAAACGTAATACGTTATAACGTTATACCATAAAACGTCATACCGTATAACATTATACTATATAACGTAATACGTTATAACGTTATACCATAAACGTATTACGTTATATCGTTATACCATATAACGTATTACGATATAACGTTATACCATATAACGATATACTATATAACGTAATACGTTGTAACGTTATACCATATAATGTTAAACTATATAACGTAATAGGTTATAACGTTATACCATATAACGAGATACTATATACCGTAATACATTATAACATTATACCATATAACGTTATACCACATAACGTAGAACGTTATAACGTTATACCATATAACGTACTATGTTATAACCTGTTACGTTATAACGGTATACCATACAACGTTATACTATATAACGTAATACGTTATAACGTTATACCATATAACGTATTGCGTTATAACGTTATACCATATAACGTTATACCATGTAACTCATACGTTATAACGTTATACCATATAACGTATTACGTTATAACGTTATTCCACATAACGTATTACGATATAACATTACACCATATAACGTTATACTATATAACGTAATACGTTATAACGTTATACCAAATAACGTATTACGTTATAACATTATACCATATAACTATTACCTTATAACGTTATACCATATAGCGTTATACTATATAACGTAATACGTTATAACGTTATACCATATAACGTATTAGGTTATAACGTTATACCATATAACGTTATACTATATAACGTTATACCATATAACGTTATACTATATAACGTTATACCATATAACGTATTAGGTTATAACGTTATACCATATAACGTTATACTATATAACGAAATACGTTATAACGTTATACCATATAACATATTACGTTATAACGTTATACCATATACCGTTATACTATATAACGTGATACCATATAACGCTATACTATATAACGTAATAAGTTATAACGTTATACCATATAACGTATTAGGTTATAACGTAATACCATATAACGTTATACTATATAACATAATTCGTCATGACGTTATACCATATAACGTATTAGGTTGTGACGTTATACCATATAACGTTATACCATATAACGTTATACTATAAAACGTAATACGTTATAACGTTATGCTATATAACGTATTACGTTATAACGTTATACCATATAGCGTTACACTATATAACGTAATACGTTGTAACGTTATACCATATAACGTTACACCATATAACGTAATACGTTATAACGTTATATCATATATCGTTATACCTTATAACGTCATACCATATACCGTAACACATTATAACCATATACCATATAACGTTATACTATAAAACGTAATACGCTATAACGTTTTACCATATAACGTCATACCGTATAACGTTATACTATATAACGTATTACGTTATAACGTTATACCATAAACGTATTACGTTATAACGTTATACCATGTAACGTATTACGATATAACGTTATACCATATAACGTTAAACCATATAACGTATTGCGTTATAACGTTATACCATATAACGTTATACCATGTAACTTATACGTTATAACGTTATATCATATAACGTTATACCTTATAACGTCATACCATATACCGTAACACGTTATAACCTTATACCATATAACGTTATACTATAAAACGTAATACGTTATAACGTTATACCATATAACGTCATACCGTATAACGTTATACTATATAACGTATTACGTTATAACTCTATACCATAAACGTATTACGTTATAACGTTATACCATGTAACGTATTACGATATAACGTAATACCATATAACGTTATACTATATAACATAATTCGTTATGACGTTATACCATATAACGTATTAGGTTGTGACGTTATACCATATAACGTTATACCATATAACGTTATACTATAAAACGTAATACGTTATAACGTTATGCTATATAACGTATTACGTTATAACGTTATTCCATATAGCGTTACACTATATAACGTAATACGTTGTAACGTTATACCATATAACGTTACACCATATAACGTAATACGTTATAACGTTATATCATATAACGTTATACCTTATAACGTCATACCATATACCGTAACACATTATAACCATATACCATATAACGTTATACTATAAAACGTAATACGTTATAACGTTATACCATATAACGTCATACCGTATAACGTTATGCTATATAACGTATTACGTTATAACGTTATACCATAAACGTATTACGTTATAACGTTATACCATGTAACGTACTACGATATAACGATATACCATATAACGATATACTATATAAGTTAATACGTTGTAACGTTGTACCATATAACGCTATACTATATAACGTAATATGCTATAACGTTACACCATATAACGTAATACGTTATAACGTTATATCATATAACGTTATACCTTATAACGTCATACCATATACCGTAACACATTATAACCTTATACCATATAACGTTATACTAAATAACATAATACCATATAACGTTATACTATATAACGTAATGCGTTATAACGTAAAGCTATATAACGTAATACGTTATAACGTTATACCATATAACGAGATACTATATACAGTAATACATTATAACGTTATACCATATAACGTTATACCATATAACGTTAAACCATATAACGTATTGCGTTATAACGTTATACCATATAACGTATTAGGTTATAACGTTATACCATATATCGTTATACTATATAACATAATACGTTATAACGTTATACCATATAACGTATTAGGTTATATCGTTATACCATATAACGTTATACTATGTAACGTTATACCATATAACGTATTAGGTTATAACGTTATACCATATAACGTTATACTATATAACGTCATACGTTATAACGTTATACCATATAACGTATTACGTTATAACGTTATACCATATAACGTTATACTATATAACGTGATACCATATAACGCTATACTATATAACGTAATACGTTATAACGTTATACCATATAAGGTATTAGGTTATAACGTAATACCATATAACGTTATACTATTTAACGTAATTCGTTATGACGTTATACCATATAACGTATTAGGTTATGACGTTATACCATATAACGTTATACTATATAACGCAATACGTTATAACGTTATACCAAATAACGTAATACGTTATAACGTTATACCATATAACGTATTACGTTATATCGTTATACCATATAACGTTATACTATATAACATAATACGTTGTAACGTTATACCATATAACGAGATACTATATACCGTAATACTTTATTACGTTATACCATATAACGTTATACTATATAACGTAATACCATATAACGCTATACTATATAACGTAACACTTTATACCGTTATACCATATAACGTTATACTATATAACGTTAAACTATATAACGTAATACGTTATAACGGTATACCATATAACGAGATACTATATACCGTAATACTTTATAACGTTATACCATATAACGTTAAACTATATAACGTAATACGTTATAACGTTATGCCATATAACGAGATACTATATACAGTAATACCATATAACGTTATGCTATATAACGTAATACGTTACAACGTTATACCATATAACGTATTAGGTTATAACGTTATACAATATAACTTTATACTATATAAGGTGATACGTTATAACGTTATACCATATAACGTATTACTTTATAACGTTATACCATATAACGTATTACGTTATAGCGTTGTACCATATAGCTTTATACTATATAACGTAATACGTTATAACGTTATAAAATATAACGTTATACTATATAACGTAATACGTTATAACGTTATACCATATAACGTTATACTATATAACATAATACGTTGTAACGTTATACCATATAACGTTATACCATATAACCTATTACGTTATAACGTTATACCATATAACGTATTACGATATAACGTTATACCATATAACGTTATACTATATACCGTAACACGTTATAACCTTATACCATATAACTTTATACTATAAAACGTAATACGTTATAACGTTATACCATATAACATCATACCGTATAACGTTATACTATATAACGTATTACGTTATGACGTTATACCATAAACGTATTACGTTATAACGTTATACCATATAACGTACTACGATATGACGTTATACCATATAACGATATACTATATAACGTAATACGTTATAACGTTATACCATATAATGTATTACGTCATAACGTTATACCATATAGCGTTATACTATACAACGTAATACGTTATAACGTTATACCATATAACGTTATACTATATAACGTAATACGTTATAACGTTATACCATTTAACGTTATACTATGTAACGATATACTATATAACGTAATACGTTGTAACGTTGTACCATATAACGCTATACTATATAACGTAATAAGTTATAACGTTATACCATATAACGTATTAGGTTATAACGTTATACCATTTAACGTTATACCATATAACGTTATACTATAAAACGTAATACGCTATAACGTTATGCTATATAACGTATTACGTTATAACGTTATACCATATAGCGTTATACCATATTACGTAATACGTTGTAACGTTATACCATATAACGTTACACCATATAACGTAATACGTTATAACGTTATATCATATAACGTTATACCTTATAACGTCATACCATATACCGTAACACATTATAACCATATACCATATAACGTTATACTATAAAACGTAATACGTTATAACGTTATACCATATAACGTCATACCGTATAACGTTATACTATATAACGTATTACGTTATAACGTTATACCATAAACGTATTACGTTATATCGTTATACCATATAACGTATTACGATATAACGTTATACCATATAACGATATACTATATAAGTTAATACGTTGTAACGTTGTACCATATAACGCTATACTATATAACGTAATATGCTATAACGTTACACCATATAACGTAATACGTTATAACGTTATATCATATAACGTTATACCTTATAACGTCATACCATATACCGTAACACATTATAACCTTATACCATATAACGTTATACTAAATAACATAATACCATATAACGTTATACTATATAACGTAATGCGTTATAACGTAAAACTATATAACGTAATACGTTATAACGTTATACCATATAGCGTTACACTATATAACGTAATACGTTGTAACGTTATACCATATAACGTTACACCATATAACGTAATACGTTATAACGTTATATCATATATCGTTATACCTTATAACGTCATACCATATACCGTAACACATTATAACCATATACCATATAACGTTATACTATAAAACGTAATACGTTATAACGTTATACCATATAACGTCATACCGTATAACGTTATACTATATAACGTATTACGTTATAACGTTATACCATAAACGTTTTACGTTATAACGTTATACCATATAACGTTACACCATATAACGTAATACGTTATAACGTTATATCATATAACGTTATACCTTATAACGTCATACCATATACCGTAACACATTATAACCTTATACCATATAACGTTATACTAAATAACATAATACCATATAACGTTATACTATATAACGTAATGCGTTATAACGTAAAACCATATAACGTAATACGTTATAACGTTATACCATATAACGAGATACTATATACAGTAATACATTATAACGTTATACCATATAACGTTATACCATATAACGTTAAACCATATAACGTATTGCGTTATAACGTTATACCATATAACGTATTAGGTTATATCGTTATACCATATAACGTTATACTATATAACGTTATACCATATAACGTATTAGGTTATAACGTTATACCATATAACGTTATACTATATAACGTAATACCATATACCGTAACACGTTATAACCTTATACCGTATAACGTTATACTATAAAACGTAATACGTTATAACGTTATACCATATAACATCATACCGTATAACGTTATACTATATAACGTATTACGTTATGACGTTATACCATAAACGTATTACGTTATAACGTTATACCATATAACGTACTACGATATAACGTTATACCATATAACGATATACTATATAACGTAATACGTTATAACGTTATACCATATAATGTATTACGCTATAACGTTATACCATATAGCGTTATACTATATAACGTAATACGTTATAACGTTATACCATATAACGTTATACTATATAACGTAATACGTTGTAACGTTATACCATATAATGTATTACGTTATAACGTTATACCATATAACGTATTGCGTTATAACGTTATACCATATAACGTTATACCATGTAACTTATACGTTATAACGTTATACTATATAACTTATACGTTATAACGTTATACTATATAACGTAATACGTTGTAACGTTGTACCATATAACGCTATACAATATAACGTATTACGTTATAACGTTAAACCATATAACGTATTAGGTTATAACGTTATACCATTTAACGTTATACTATATAACGTAATACGTTATAACGTTATACCATATAACGTATTACGTTACAACGTTATACCATATAACGTTATACTATATAACGTGATACCATATAACGCTATACTATATAACGTAATACGTTATAACGTTATACCATATAAAGTATTAGGTTATAACGTAATACCATATAACGTTATACTATTTAACGTAATTCGTTATGACGTTATACCATATAACGTATTAGGTTATGACGTTATACCATATAACGTTATACTATATAACGCAATACGTTATAACGTTATACCAAATAACGTAATACGTTATAACGTTATACCATATAACGTATTACGTTATAACGTTATACCATATAACGTTATACTATATAACATAATACGTTGTAACGTTATACCATATAACGAGATACTATATACCGTAATACTTTATAACGTTATACCATATAACGTTAAACAATATAACGTAATACGTTATAACGTTATGCCATATAACGAGATACTATATACAGTAATACCATATAACGTTATGCTATATAACGTAATACGTTACAACGTTATATCATATAACGTATTAGGTTATAACGTTATACAATATAACTTTATACTATATAAGGTGATACGTTATAACGTTATACCATATAACGTATTACTTTATAACGTTATACCATATAACGTATTACGTTATAGCGTTGTACCATATAGCGTTACACTATATAACGTAATACGTTATAACGTTATACCATATAACGTTATACTATATAACGTAATACGTTATAACGTTATACCATATAACGTTATACTATATAACATAATACGTTGTAACGTTATACCATATAACGTTATACCATATAACGTATTACGTTATAACGTTATACCATATAACGTATTACGTTATAACGTTATACCATATAACTTTATACCATACAACGTCATACCATATAACGTAATACGTTATAACGTTATATCATAAAACGTTATACCATATAACGTCATACCATATACCGTAACACGTTATAACCTTATACCATATAACGTTATACTATAAAACGTAATACGTTATAACGTTATACCATATAACGAGATACTATATACCGTAATACTTTATAACGTTATACCATATAACGTTAAACTATATAACGTAATACGTTATAACGTTATGCCATATAACTAGATGCTATATACAGTAATACCATATAACGTTATGCTATATAACGTAATACGTTCCAACGTTATACCATATAACGTATTAGGTTATAACGTTATACAATATAACTTTATACTATATAAGGTGATACGTTATAACGTTATACCATATAACGTATTACTTTATAACGTTATACCATATAACGTACTACGTTATAGCGTTGTACCATATAGCGTTATACTATATAACGTAATAGGTTATAACGTTATACCATATAACGTTATACTATATAACATAATACGTTATACCATATAACGTTATACCATATAACGTTAAACCATATAACGTATTGCGTTATAACGTTATACCATATAACGTATTAGGTTATAACGTTATACCATATATCGTTATACTATATAACATAATACGTTATAACGTTATACCATATAACGTATTAGGTTATATCGTTATACCATATAACGTTATACTATATAACGTTATACCATATAACGTATTAGGTTATAACGTTATACCATATAACGTTATACTATATAACGTAATACGTTATAACGTTATACCATATAACGTATTACGTTATAACGTTATACCATATAACGTTATACTATATAACGTGATACCATATAACGCTATACTATATAACGTAATACGTTATAACGTTATACCATATAACGTATTAGGTTATAACGTAATACCATATAACGTTATACTATTTAACGTAATTCGTTATGACGTTATACCATATAACGTATTAGGTTATGACGTTATACCATATAACGTTATACTATATAACGCAATACGTTAGAACGTTATACCAAATAACGTAATACGTTATAACGGTATACCATATAACGTATTACGTTATAACGTTATACCATATAACGTTATACTATATAACATAATACGTTGTAACGTTATACCATATAACGAGATACTATATACCGTAATACTTTATAACGTTATACCATATAACGTTATACTACATAACGTAATACCATATAACGCTATACTATATAACGTAATACGTTATACCGTTATACCATATAACGTTATACTATATAACGTTAAACTATATAACGTAATACGTTATAACGTTATACCATATAACGAGATACTATATACCGTAATACTTTATAACGTTATACCATATAACGTTAAACTATATAACGTAATACGTTATAACGTTATGCCATATAACCAGATACTATATACAGTAATACCATATAACGTTATGCTATATAACGTAATACGTTACAACGTTATACCATATAACGTTATACTATATAACATAATACGTTATAACGTTATACCATATAACGTTATACCATATAACGTTAAACCATATAACGTATTGCGTTATAACGTTATACCATATAACGTATTAGGTTATAACGTTATACCATATATCGTTATACTATATAACATAATACGTTATAACGTTATACCATATAACGTATTAGGTTATAACGTTATACCATATAACGTATTGCGTTATAACGTTATACCATATAACGTTATACCATGTAACTTATACGTTATAACGTTATACTATATAACTTATACGTTATAACGTTATACTATATAACGTAATACGTTGTAACGTTGTACCATATAACGCTATACAATATAACGTATTACGTTATAACGTTAAACCATATAACGTATTAGGTTATAACGTTATACCATTTAACGTTATACTATATAACGTAATACGTTATAACGTTATACCATATAACGTATTACGTTACAACGTTATACCATATAACGTTATACTATATAACGTGATACCATATACCGTAACACGTTATAACCTTATACCGTATAACGTTATACTATAAAACGTAATACGTTATAACGTTATACCATATAACATCATACCGTATAACGTTATACTATATAACGTATTACGTTATGACGTTATACCATAAACGTATTACGTTATAACGTTATACCATATAACGTACTACGATATAACGTTATACCATATAACGATATACTATATAACGTAATACGTTATAACGTTATACCATATAATGTATTACGCTATAACGTTATACCATATAGCGTTATACTATATAACGTAATACGTTATAACGTTATACCATATAACGTTATACTATATAACGTAATACGTTGTAACGTTATACCATATAATGTATTACGTTATAACGTTATACCATATAACGTATTGCGTTATAACGTTATACCATATAACGTTATACCATGTAACTTATACGTTATAACGTTATACTATATAACTTATACGTTATAACGTTATACTATATAACGTAATACGTTGTAACGTTGTACCATATAACGCTATACAATATAACGTATTACGTTATAACGTTAAACCATATAACGTATTAGGTTATAACGTTATACCATTTAACGTTATACTATATAACGTAATACGTTATAACGTTATACCATATAACGTATTACGTTACAACGTTATACCATATAACGTTATACTATATAACGTGATACCATATAACGCTATACTATATAACGTAATACGTTATAACGTTATACCATATAAAGTATTAGGTTATAACGTAATACCATATAACGTTATACTATTTAACGTAATTCGTTATGACGTTATACCATATAACGTATTAGGTTATGACGTTATACCATATAACGTTATACTATATAACGCAATACGTTATAACGTTATACCAAATAACGTAATACGTTATAACGTTATACCATATAACGTATTACGTTATAACGTTATACCATATAACGTTATACTATATAACATAATACGTTGTAACGTTATACCATATAACGAGATACTATATACCGTAATACTTTATAACGTTATACCATATAACGTTAAACAATATAACGTAATACGTTATAACGTTATGCCATATAACGAGATACTATATACAGTAATACCATATAACGTTATGCTATATAACGTAATACGTTACAACGTTATATCATATAACGTATTAGGTTATAACGTTATACAATATAACTTTATACTATATAAGGTGATACGTTATAACGTTATACCATATAACGTATTACTTTATAACGTTATACCATATAACGTATTACGTTATAGCGTTGTACCATATAGCGTTATACTATATAACGTAATACGTTATAACGTTATACCATATAACGTTATACTATATAACGTAATACGTTATAACGTTATACCATATAACGTTATACTATATAACATAATACGTTGTAACGTTATACCATATAACGTTATACCATATAACGTATTACGTTATAACGTTATACCATATAACGTATTACGTTATAACGTTATACCATATAACTTTATACCATACAACGTCATACCATATAACGTAATACGTTATAACGTTATATCATAAAACGTTATACCATATAACGTCATACCATATACCGTAACACGTTATAACCTTATACCATATAACGTTATACTATAAAACGTAATACGTTATAACGTTATACCATATAACGAGATACTATATACCGTAATACTTTATAACGTTATACCATATAACGTTAAACTATATAACGTAATACGTTATAACGTTATGCCATATAACTAGATACTATATACAGTAATACCATATAACGTTATGCTATATAACGTAATACGTTCCAACGTTATACCATATAACGTATTAGGTTATAACGTTATACAATATAACTTTATACTATATAAGGTGATACGTTATAACGTTATACCATATAACGTATTACTTTATAACGTTATACCATATAACGTACTACGTTATAGCGTTGTACCATATAGCGTTATACTATATAACGTAATAGGTTATAACGTTATACCATATAACGTTATACTATATAACATAATACGTTATAACGTTATACCATATAACGTTATACCATATAACGTTAAACCATATAACGTATTGCGTTATAACGTTATACCATATAACGTATTAGGTTATAACGTTATACCATATATCGTTATACTATATAACATAATACGTTATAACGTTATACCATATAACGTATTAGGTTATATCGTTATACCATATAACGTTATACTATATAACGTTATACCATATAACGTATTAGGTTATAACGTTATACCATATAACGTTATACTATATAACGTAATACGTTATAACGTTATACCATATAACGTATTACGTTATAACGTTATACCATATAACGTTATACTATATAACGTGATACCATATAACGCTATACTATATAACGTAATACGTTATAACGTTATACCATATAACGTATTAGGTTATAACGTAATACCATATAACGTTATACTATTTAACGTAATTCGTTATGACGTTATACCATATAACGTATTAGGTTATGACGTTATACCATATAACGTTATACTATATAACGCAATACGTTAGAACGTTATACCAAATAACGTAATACGTTATAACGGTATACCATATAACGTATTACGTTATAACGTTATACCATATAACGTTATACTATATAACATAATACGTTGTAACGTTATACCATATAACGAGATACTATATACCGTAATACTTTATAACGTTATACCATATAACGTTATACTACATAACGTAATACCATATAACGCTATACTATATAACGTAATACGTTATACTGTTATACCATATAACGTTATACTATATAACGTTAAACTATATAACGTAATACGTTATAACGTTATACCATATAACGAGATACTATATACCGTAATACTTTATAACGTTATACCATATAACGTTAAACTATATAACGTAATACGTTATAACGTTATGCCATATAACCAGATACTATATACAGTAATACCATATAACGTTATGCTATATAACGTAATACGTTACAACGTTATACCATATAACGTTATACTATATAACATAATACGTTATAACGTTATACCATATAACGTTATACCATATAACGTTAAACCATATAACGTATTGCGTTATAACGTTATACCATATAACGTATTAGGTTATAACGTTATACCATATATCGTTATACTATATAACATAATACGTTATAACGTTATACCATATAACGTATTAGGTTATAACGTTATACCATATAACGTATTGCGTTATAACGTTATACCATATAACGTTATACCATGTAACTTATACGTTATAACGTTATACTATATAACTTATACGTTATAACGTTATACTATATAACGTAATACGTTGTAACGTTGTACCATATAACGCTATACAATATAACGTATTACGTTATAACGTTAAACCATATAACGTATTAGGTTATAACGTTATACCATTTAACGTTATACTATATAACGTAATACGTTATAACGTTATACCATATATCGTATTACGTTACAACGTTATACCATATAACGTTATACTATATAACGTGATACCATATAACGCTATACTATATAACGTAATACGTTATAACGTTATACCATATAAAGTATTAGGTTATAACGTAATACCATATAACGTTATACTATTTAACGTAATTCGTTATGACGTTATACCATATAACGTATTAGGTTATGACGTTATACCATATAACGTTATACTATATAACGCAATACGTTATAACGTTATACCAAATAACGTAATACGTTATAACGTTATACCATATAACGTATTACGTTATAACGTTATACCATATAACGTTATACTATATAACATAATACGTTGTAACGTTATACCATATAACGAGATACTATATACCGTAATACTTTATAACGTTATACCATATAACGTTAAACAATATAACGTAATACGTTATAACGTTATGCCATATAACGAGATACTATATACAGTAATACCATATAACGTTATGCTATATAACGTAATACGTTACAACGTTATATCATATAACGTATTAGGTTATAACGTTATACAATATAACTTTATACTATATAAGGTGATACGTTATAACGTTATACCATATAACGTATTACTTTATAACGTTATACCATATAACGTATTACGTTATAGCGTTGTACCATATAGCGTTATACTATATAACGTAATACGTTATAACGTTATACCATATAACGTTATACTATATAACGTAATACGTTATAACGTTATACCATATAACGTTATACTATATAACATAATACGTTGTAACGTTATACCATATAACGTTATACCATATAACGTATTACGTTATAACGTTATACCATATAACGTATTACGTTATAACGTTATACCATATAACTTTATACCATACAACGTCATACCATATAACGTAATACGTTATAACGTTATATCATAAAACGTTATACCATATAACGTCATACCATATACCGTAACACGTTATAACCTTATACCATATAACGTTATACTATAAAACGTAATACGTTATAACGTTATACCATATAACGAGATACTATATACCGTAATACTTTATAACGTTATACCATATAACGTTAAACTATATAACGTAATACGTTATAACGTTATGCCATATAACTAGATACTATATACAGTAATACCATATAACGTTATGCTATATAACGTAATACGTTCCAACGTTATACCATATAACGTATTAGGTTATAACGTTATACAATATAACTTTATACTATATAAGGTGATACGTTATAACGTTATACCATATAACGTATTACTTTATAACGTTATACCATATAACGTACTACGTTATAGCGTTGTACCATATAGCGTTATACTATATAACGTAATAGGTTATAACGTTATACCATATAACGTTATACTATATAACATAATACGTTATAACGTTATACCATATAACGTTATACCATATAACGTTAAACCATATAACGTATTGCGTTATAACGTTATACCATATAACGTATTAGGTTATAACGTTATACCATATATCGTTATACTATATAACATAATACGTTATAACGTTATACCATATAACGTATTAGGTTATATCGTTATACCATATAACGTTATACTATATAACGTTATACCATATAACGTATTAGGTTATAACGTTATACCATATAACGTTATACTATATAACGTAATACGTTATAACGTTATACCATATAACGTATTACGTTATAACGTTATACCATATAACGTTATACTATATAACGTGATACCATATAACGCTATACTATATAACGTAATACGTTATAACGTTATACCATATAACGTATTAGGTTATAACGTAATACCATATAACGTTATACTATTTAACGTAATTCGTTATGACGTTATACCATATAACGTATTAGGTTATGACGTTATACCATATAACGTTATACTATATAACGCAATACGTTAGAACGTTATACCAAATAACGTAATACGTTATAACGGTATACCATATAACGTATTACGTTATAACGTTATACCATATAACGTTATACTATATAACATAATACGTTGTAACGTTATACCATATAACGAGATACTATATACCGTAATACTTTATAACGTTATACCATATAACGTTATACTACATAACGTAATACCATATAACGCTATACTATATAACGTAATACGTTATACCGTTATACCATATAACGTTATACTATATAACGTTAAACTATATAACGTAATACGTTATAACGTTATACCATATAACGAGATACTATATACCGTAATACTTTATAACGTTATACCATATAACGTTAAACTATATAACGTAATACGTTATAACGTTATGCCATATAACCAGATACTATATACAGTAATACCATATAACGTTATGCTATATAACGTAATACGTTACAACGTTATACCATATAACGTTATACTATATAACATAATACGTTATAACGTTATACCATATAACGTTATACCATATAACGTTAAACCATATAACGTATTGCGTTATAACGTTATACCATATAACGTATTAGGTTATAACGTTATACCATATATCGTTATACTATATAACATAATACGTTATAACGTTATACCATATAACGTATTAGGTTATAACGTTATACCATATAACGTATTGCGTTATAACGTTATACCATATAACGTTATACCATGTAACTTATACGTTATAACGTTATACTATATAACTTATACGTTATAACGTTATACTATATAACGTAATACGTTGTAACGTTGTACCATATAACGCTATACTATATAACGTAATAAGCTATAACGTTATACCATATAACGTATTAGGTTATAACGTTATACCATTTAACGTTATACCATATAACGTTATACTATAAAACGTAATACGTTATAACGTTATGCTATATAACGTATTACTTTATAACGTTATACCATATAACGTATTACGTTATAGCGTTGTGCCATATCGCGTTATACTGTATAACGTAATACGTTACAACGTTATACCATATAACGTATTAGGTTATAACGTTATACAATATAACTTTATACTATATAAGGTGATACGTTATAACGTTATACCATATAACGTATTACTTTATAACGTTATACCATATAACGTATTACGTTATAGCGTTGTACCATATAGCGTTATACTATATAACGTAATACGTTATAACGTTATACCATATAACGTTATACTATATAACGTAATACGTTATAACGTTATACCATATAACGTTATACTATATAACATAATACGTTGTAACGTTATACCATATAACGTTATACCATATAACGTATTACGTTATAACGTTATACCATATAACGTATTACGATTTAACGTTATACCATATAACGTTATACTATATAACGTAATACGTTATAACGTTATACCATATAATGTATTACGTTATAACGTTATACCATATAACGTTATACTATATAACATAATACGTTGTAACGTTATACCATATAACGTTATACTATATAACATAATACGTTGTAACGTTATACCATATAACGTTATACCTTATAACGTTATACCATATAATGTATTACGTTATAACGTTATACCATATAGCGTTATACTATATAACGTAATACGTTATAACGTTATACCATATAACGTTATACTATATAACATAATACGTTATAACGTTATACCATATAATGTATTACGTTATAACGTTATACCATATAACTTTATACCATACAACGTCATACCATATAACGTAATACGTTATAACGTTATATCATATAACGTTATACCATATAACGTCATACCATATACCGTAACACGTTATAACCTTATACCATATAACGTTATACTATAAAACGTAATACGTTATAACGTTATACCATATAACATCATACCGTATAACGTTATACTATATAACGTATTACGTTATGACGTTATACCATAAACGTATTACGTTATAACGTTATACCATATAACGTACTACGATATAACGTTATACCATATAACGATATACTATATAACGTAATACGTTATAACGTTATACCATATAATGTATTACGTTATAACGTTATACCATATAGCGTTATACTATATAACGTAATACGTTATAACGTTATACCATGTAACGTTATACTATATAACATAATACGTTGTAACGTTATACCATATAATGTATTACGTTATAACGTTATACCATATAGCGTTATACTTTATAACGTAATACGTTATAACGTTATACCATATAACGTTATACCATATAACGTAATACGTTATAACGTTATACCATATAACGTATTAGGTTATAACGTTATACCATATAACGTATTGCGTTATAACGTTATACCATATAACGTTATACCATGTAACTTATACGTTATAACGTTATACTATATAACGGGATACTATATACAGTAATACATTATAACGTTATACCATATAACGTTATACCATATAACGTATTGCGTTATAACGTTATACCATATAACGTATTTTGTTATAACGTTATACCATATAACGTTATACCATGTAACTTATACGTTATAACGTTATATCATATAACGTTATACCTTATAACGTCATACCATATACCGTAACACGTTATAACCTTATACCATATAACGTTATACTATAAAACGTAATACGTTATAACGTTATACCATAAAACGTCATACCGTATAACATTATACTATATGACGTAATACGTTATAACGTTATACCATAAACGTATTACGTTATAACGTTATACCATATAACGTACTACGATATAACGTTATACCATATAACGTTATACTATATAACGTAATACGTTGTAACGTTGTACCATATAACGCTATACTATATAACGTAATAAGTTATAACGTTATACCATGTAACGTTACACCATATAACGTAATACGTTATAACGTTATATCATATAACGTTATACCTTATAACGTCATACCATATACCGTAACACGTTATAACCTTATACCATATAACGTTATACTATAAAACGTAATACGTTATAACGTTATACCATATAACGTTATACTATATAACATAATACGTTGTAACGTTATACCATATAATGTATTACGTTATAACGTTATACCATATAGCGTTATACTATATAACGTAATACGTTATAACGTTATACCATATAACGTCATACCGTATAACGTAATACTATATAACGTATTACGTTATAACGTTATACCATAAACGTATTACGTTATAACGTTATACCATATAACGTACTATGATATAACGTTATACCATATAAGGATATACTATATAAGTTAATACGTTGTAACGTTGTACCATATAACGCTATACTATATAACGTAATATGCTATAACGTTACACCATATAACGTAATGCGTTATAACGTAAAACTATATAATGTAATACGTTATAACGTTATACCATATAACGGGATACTATATACAGTAATACATTATAACGTTATATCATATAACGTTATACCTTATAACGTCATACCATATACCGAAACACGTTATAACCTTATACCATATAACGTTATACTATAAAACGTAATACGTTATAACGTTATACCATAAAACGTCATACCGTATAACATTATACTATATGACGTAATACGTTATAACGTTATACCATAAACGTATTACGTTATATCGTTATACCATATAACGTATTACGATATAACGTTATACCATATAACGATATACTATATAACGTAATACGTTGTAACGTTATACCATATAACGTTAAACTATATAACGTAATACGTTATAACGTTATACCAAATAACGTATTACGTTATAGCGTTGTACCATATAGCGTTATACTATATAACGTAATACGTTATAACGTTATACCATATAACGTTGTACTATATAACGTAATACGTTAAAACGTTATACCATATAACGTTATACTATATAACATAATACGTTGTAACGTTATACCATATAACGTTATACCATATAACGTATTACGTTATAACGTTATACCATATAACGTATTACGATATAACGTTATACCATATAACGTTATACTATATAACGTAATACGTTATAACGTTATACCATATAATGTATTACGTTATAACGTTATACCATATAACTTTATACCATACAACGTCATACCATATAACGTAATACGTTATAACGTTATATCATATAACGTTATACCATATAACGTCATACCATATACCGTAACACGTTATATCCTTATACCATATAACGTTATACTATAAAACGTAATACGTTATAACGTTATACCATATAACATCATACAGTATAACGTTATACTATATAACGTATTACGTTATGACGTTATACCATAAACGTATTACGTTATAACGTTATACCATATAACGTACTACGATATAACGTTATACCATATAACGATATACTATATAAGTTAATACGTTGTAACGTTGTACCATATAACGCTATACTATATAACGTAATATGCTATAACGTTACACCATATAACGTAATGCGTTATAACGTAAAACTATATAATGTAATACGTTATAACGTTATACCATATAACGGGATACTATATACAGTAATACATTATAACGTTATATCATATAACGTTATACCTTATAACGTCATACCATATACCGAAACACGTTATAACCTTATACCGTATAACGTTATACTATAAAACGTAATACGTTATAACGTTATACCATAAAACGTCATACCGTATAACATTATACTATATGACGTAATACGTTATAACGTTATACCATAAACGTATTACGTTATATCGTTATACCATATAACGTATTACGATATAACGTTATACCATATAACGATATACTATATAACGTAATACGTTGTAACGTTATACCATATAACGTTAAACTATATAACGTAATACGTTATAACGTTATACCAAATAACGTATTACGTTATAACATTATACCATATAACGCATTACCTTATAACGTTATACCATATAGCGTTATACTATATAACGTAATACGTTATAACGTTATACCATATAACGTTATACCATATAACGTTATACTATATAACGTTATAAAATATAACGTGTTAGGTTATAACGCTATACCATATAACGTTATACTATATAACGTAATACGTTATAACGTTATACCATATAACGTATTACATTATAACGTTATACCATATAACGTTATACTATATAACGTGATACCATATAACGCTATGCTATATAACGTAATACGTTATAACGTTATATCATATAACGTATTAGGATATAACGTAATACCATATAACGCTATACTATATAACATAATTCGTTATGACGTTATAACATATAACGTATTAGGTTATGACGTTATACCATATAACGTTATACTATATAACGTAATACGTTATAACGTTATACCAAATAACGTAATACGTTATAACGTTATACCATATAACGTATTAGGTTATGACGTTATACCATATAATGTTATACTATAGAACGTAATACGTTATAACGTTATACCAAACAGCGTATTACGTTATAACGTTATACCATATAACGTATTACGTTATAACGTTATACCATATAACGTTATACTATATAACGTTATACCATATAACGTTATACTATATAACGTTATAAAATATAACGTATTAGGTTATAACGCTATACCATATAACGTTATACCATATAACGTTATACTATATAACGTTATAAAATATAACGTATTACGATATAACGCTATACCATATAACGTTATACTATATAACGTAAAACGTTATAACGTTATACTATATAACGTTATACTATATAACGTAATACCATATAACGCTATACTATATAACGTAATACGTTATAACGTTATACCATATAACGTATTAGGTTATAACGTTATACCATATAACGTATTGCGTTATAACGTTATACCATATAACGTTATACCATGTAACTTATACGTTATAACGTTATACTATATAACTTATACGTTATAACGTTATACTATATAACGTAATACGTTGTAACGTTGTACCATATAACGCTATACTATATAACGTAATAAGTTATAACGTTATACCATATAACGTATTAGGTTATAACGTTATACCATTTAACGTTATACCATATAACGTTATACTATAAAACCTTAATACGTTATAACGTTATGCTATATAACGTATTACTTTATAACGTTATACCATATAACGTATTACGTTATAGCGTTGTACCATATAGCGTTATACTATATAACGTAATACGTTACAACGTTATACCATATAACGTATTAGGTTATAACGTTATACAATATAACTTTATACTATATAAGGTGATACGTTATAACGTTATACCATATAACGTATTACTTTATAACGTTATACCATATAACGTATTACGTTATAGCGTTGTACCATATAGCGTTATACTATATAACGTAATACGTTATAACGTTATACCATATAACGTTGTACTATATAACGTAATACGTTAAAACGTTATACCATATAACGTTATACTATATAACATAATACGTTGTAACGTTATACCATATAACGTTATACCATATAACGTATTACGTTATAACGTTATACCATATAACGTAATACGATATAACGTTATACCATATAACGTTATACTATATAACGTAATACGTTATAACGTTATACCATATAATGTATTACGTTATAACGTTATACCATATAACTTTATACCATACAACGTCATACCATATAACGTAATACGTTATAACGTTATATCATATAACGTTATACCATATAACGTCATACCATATACCGTAACACGTTATATCCTTATACCATATAACGTTATACTATAAAACGTAATACGTTATAACGTTATACCATATAACATCATACAGTATAACGTTATACTATATAACGTATTACGTTATGACGTTATACCATAAACGTATTACGTTATAACGTTATACCATATAACGTACTACGATATAACGTTATACCATATAACGATATACTATATAACGTAATACGTTATAACGTTATACCATATAATGTATTACGTTATAACGTTATACCATATAGCGTTATACTATATAACGTAATACGTTATAACGTTACACCATATAACGTTATACTATATAACATAATACGTTGTAACGTTATACCATATAATGTATTACGTTATAACGTTATACCATATAGCGTTATACTATATAACGTAATACGTTATAACGTTATACCATATAACGTTATACCATATAACGTAATACGTTATAACGTTATACTATATAACGGGATACTATATACAGTAATACATTATAACGTTATACCATATAACGTTATACCATATAACGTATTGCGTTATAACGTTATACCATATAACGTATTTTGTTATAACGTTATACCATATAACGTTATACCATGTAACTTATACGTTATAACGTTATATCATATAACGTTATACCTTATAACGTCATACCATATACCGAAACACGTTATAACCTTATACCATATAACGTTATACTATAAAACGTAATACGTTATAACGTTATACCATAAAACGTCATACCGTATAACATTATACTATATGACGTAATACGTTATAACGTTATACCATAAACGTATTACGTTATATCGTTATACCATATAACGTATTACGATATAACGTTATACCATATAACGATACACTATATAACGTAATACGTTGTAACGTTATACCATATAACGTTAAACTATATAACGTAATACGTTATAACGTTATACCAAATAACGTATTACGTTATAACATTATACCATATAACGTATTACCTTATAACGTTATACCATATAGCGTTATACTATATAACGTAATACGTTATAACGTTATACCATATAACGTTATACCATATAACGTTATACTATATAACGTTATACCATATAACGTTATACTATATAACGTTATAAAATATAACGTATTAGGTTATAACGCTATACCATATAACGTTATACTATATAACGTAATACGTTATAACGTTATACCATATAACGTAATACATTATAACGTTATACCATATAACGTTATACTATATAACGTGATACCATATAACGCTATGCTATATAATGTAATACGTTATAACGTTATATCATATAACGTATTAGGATATAACGTAATACCATATAACGCTATACTATATAACATAATTCGTTATGACGTTATACCATATAACGTATTAGGTTATGACGTTATACCATATAACGTTATACTATATAACGTAATACGTTATAACGTTATACCAAATAACGTAATACGTTATAACGTTATACCATATAACGTATTAGGTTATGACGTTATACCATATAATGTTATACTATAGAACGTAATACGTTATAACGTTATACCAAACAGCGTATTACGTTATAACGTTATACCATATAACGTATTACGTTATAACGTTATACCATATAACGTTATACTATATAACGTTATACCATATAACGTTATACTATATAACGTTATAAAATATAACGTATTAGGTTATAACGCTATACCATATAACGTTATACCATATAACGTTATACTATATAACGTTATAAAATATAACGTATTACGATATAACGCTATACCATATAACGTTATACTATATAACGTAAAACGTTATAACGTTATACTATATAACGTTATACTATATAACGTAATACCATATAACGCTATACTATATAACGTAATACGTTATAACGTTATACCATATAACGTATTAGGTTATAACGTTATACCATATAACGTATTGCGTTATAACGTTATACCATATAACGTTATACCATGTAACTTATACGTTATAACGTTATACTATATAACTTATACGTTATAACGTTATACTATATAACGTAATACGTTGTAACGTTGTACCATATAACGCTATACTATATAACGTAATAAGTTATAACGTTATACCATATAACGTATTAGGTTATAACGTTATACCATTTAACGTTATACCATATAACGTTATACTATAAAACGTAATACGTTATACCGTTATGCTATATAACGTATTACTTTATAACGTTATACCATATAACGTATTACGTTATAGCGTTGTACCATATAGCGTTATACTATATAACGTAATACGTTACAACGTTATACCATATAACGTATTAGGTTATAACGTTATACAATATAACTTTATACTATATAAGGTGATACGTTATAACGTTATACCATATAACGTATTACTTTATAACGTTATACCATATAACGTATTACGTTATAGCGTTGTGCCATATAGCGTTATACTATATAACGTAATACGTTATAACGTTATACCATATAACGTTATACTATATAACGTAATACGTTATAACGTTATACCATATAACGTTATACTATATAACATAATACGTTGTAACGTTATACCATATAACGTTATACCATATAACGTATTACGTTATAACGTTATACCATATAATGTATTACGTTATAACGTTATACCATATAACTTTATACCATACAACGTCATACCATATAACGTAATACGTTATAACGTTATATCATATAACGTTATACCATATAACGTCATACCATATACCGTAACACGTTATAACCTTATACCATATAACGTTATACTATAAAACGTAATACGTTATAACGTTATACCATATAACATCATACCGTATAACGTTATACTATATAACGTATTACGTTATGACGTTATACCATAAACGTATTACGTTATAACGTTATACCATATAACGTACTACGATATAACGTTATACCATATAACGATATACTATATAACGTAATACGTTATAACGTTATACCATATAATGTATTACGTTATAACGTTATACCATATAGCGTTATACTATATAACGTAATACGTTATAACGTTACACCATATAACGTTATACTATATAACATAATACGTTGTAACGTTATACCATATAATGTATTACGTTATAACGTTATACCATATAGCGTTATACTATATAACGTAATACGTTATAACGTTATACCATATAACGTTATACCATATAACGTAATACGTTATAACGTTATACCATATAACGTATTAGGTTATAACGTTATACCATATAACGTATTGCGTTATAACGTTATACCATATAACGTTATACCATGTAACTTATACGTTATAACGTTATACTATATAACGGGATACTATATACAGTAATACATTATAACGTTATACCATATAACGTTATACCATATAACGTATTGCGTTATAACGTTATACCATATAACGTATTTTGTTATAACGTTATACCATATAACGTTATACCATGTAACTTATACGTTATAACGTTATATCATATAACGTTATACCTTATAACGTCATACCATATACCGAAACACGTTATAACCTTATACCATATAACGTTATACTATAAAACGTAATACGTTATAACGTTATACCATAAAACGTCATACCGTATAACATTATACTATATGACGTAATACGTTATAACGTTATACCATATAACGTTATACTATATAACGTGATACCATATAACGCTATGCTATATAACGTAATACGTTATAACGTTATATCATATAACGTATTAGGATATAACGTAATACCATATAACGCTATACTATATAACATAATTCGTTATGACGTTATAACATATAACGTATTAGGTTATGACGTTATACCATATAACGTTATACTATATAACGTAATACGTTATAACGTTATACCAAATAACGTAATACGTTATAACGTTATACCATATAACGTATTAGGTTATGACGTTATACCATATAATGTTATACTATAGAACGTATTACGTTATAACGTTATACCATATAGCGTTATACTATATAACGTAATACGTTATAACGTTATACCATATAACGTTATACCATATAACGTAATACGTTATAACGTTATACCATATAACGTATTAGGTTATAACGTTATACCATATAACGTATTGCGTTATAACGTTATACCATATAACGTTATACCATGTAACTTATACGTTATAACGTTATACTATATAACGGGATACTATATACAGTAATACATTATAACGTTATATCATATAACGTTATACCTTATAACGTCATACCATATACCGAAACACGTTATAACCTTATACCGTATAACGTTATACTATAAAACGTAATACGTTATAACGTTATACCATAAAACGTCATACCGTATAACATTATACTATATGACGTAATACGTTATAACGTTATACCATAAACGTATTACGTTATATCGTTATACCATATAACGTATTACGATATAACGTTATACCATATAACGATATACTATATAACGTAATACGTTGTAACGTTATACCATATAACGTTAAACTATATAACGTAATACGTTATAACGTTATACCAAATAACGTATTACGTTATAACATTATACCATATAACGCATTACCTTATAACGTTATACCATATAGCGTTATACTATATAACGTAATACGTTATAACGTTATACCATATAACGTTATACCATATAACGTTATACTATATAACGTTATAAAATATAACGTGTTAGGTTATAACGCTATACCATATAACGTTATACTATATAACGTAATACGTTATAACGTTATACCATATAACGTATTACATTATAACGTTATACCATATAACGTTATACTATATAACGTGATACCATATAACGCTATGCTATATAACGTAATACGTTATAACGTTATATCATATAACGTATTAGGATATAACGTAATACCATATAACGCTATACTATATAACATAATTCGTTATGACGTTATAACATATAACGTATTAGGTTATGACGTTATACCATATAACGTTATACTATATAACGTAATACGTTATAACGTTATACCAAATAACGTAATACGTTATAACGTTATACCATATAACGTATTAGGTTATGACGTTATACCATATAATGTTATACTATAGAACGTAATACGTTATAACGTTATACCAAACAGCGTATTACGTTATAACGTTATACCATATAACGTATTACGTTATAACGTTATACCATATAACGTTATACTATATAACGTTATACCATATAACGTTATACTATATAACGTTATAAAATATAACGTATTAGGTTATAACGCTATACCATATAACGTTATACCATATAACGTTATACTATATAACGTTATAAAATATAACGTATTACGATATAACGCTATACCATATAACGTTATACTATATAACGTAAAACGTTATAACGTTATACTATATAACGTTATACTATATAACGTAATACCATATAACGCTATACTATATAACGTAATACGTTATAACGTTATACCATATAACGTATTAGGTTATAACGTTATACCATATAACGTATTGCGTTATAACGTTATACCATATAACGTTATACCATGTAACTTATACGTTATAACGTTATACTATATAACTTATACGTTATAACGTTATACTATATAACGTAATACGTTGTAACGTTGTACCATATAACGCTATACTATATAACGTAATAAGTTATAACGTTATACCATATAACGTATTAGGTTATAACGTTATACCATTTAACGTTATACCATATAACGTTATACTATAAAACCTTAATACGTTATAACGTTATGCTATATAACGTATTACTTTATAACGTTATACCATATAACGTATTACGTTATAGCGTTGTACCATATAGCGTTATACTATATAACGTAATACGTTACAACGTTATACCATATAACGTATTAGGTTATAACGTTATACAATATAACTTTATACTATATAAGGTGATACGTTATAACGTTATACCATATAACGTATTACTTTATAACGTTATACCATATAACGTATTACGTTATAGCGTTGTACCATATAGCGTTATACTATATAACGTAATACGTTATAACGTTATACCATATAACGTTGTACTATATAACGTAATACGTTAAAACGTTATACCATATAACGTTATACTATATAACATAATACGTTGTAACGTTATACCATATAACGTTATACCATATAACGTATTACGTTATAACGTTATACCATATAACGTAATACGATATAACGTTATACCATATAACGTTATACTATATAACGTAATACGTTATAACGTTATACCATATAATGTATTACGTTATAACGTTATACCATATAACTTTATACCATACAACGTCATACCATATAACGTAATACGTTATAACGTTATATCATATAACGTTATACCATATAACGTCATACCATATACCGTAACACGTTATATCCTTATACCATATAACGTTATACTATAAAACGTAATACGTTATAACGTTATACCATATAACATCATACAGTATAACGTTATACTATATAACGTATTACGTTATGACGTTATACCATAAACGTATTACGTTATAACGTTATACCATATAACGTACTACGATATAACGTTATACCATATAACGATATACTATATAACGTAATACGTTATAACGTTATACCATATAATGTATTACGTTATAACGTTATACCATATAGCGTTATACTATATAACGTAATACGTTATAACGTTACACCATATAACGTTATACTATATAACATAATACGTTGTAACGTTATACCATATAATGTATTACGTTATAACGTTATACCATATAGCGTTATACTATATAACGTAATACGTTATAACGTTATACCATATAACGTTATACCATATAACGTAATACGTTATAACGTTATACTATATAACGGGATACTATATACAGTAATACATTATAACGTTATACCATATAACGTTATACCATATAACGTATTGCGTTATAACGTTATACCATATAACGTATTTTGTTATAACGTTATACCATATAACGTTATACCATGTAACTTATACGTTATAACGTTATATCATATAACGTTATACCTTATAACGTCATACCATATACCGAAACACGTTATAACCTTATACCATATAACGTTATACTATAAAACGTAATACGTTATAACGTTATACCATAAAACGTCATACCGTATAACATTATACTATATGACGTAATACGTTATAACGTTATACCATAAACGTATTACGTTATATCGTTATACCATATAACGTATTACGATATAACGTTATACCATATAACGATACACTATATAACGTAATACGTTGTAACGTTATACCATATAACGTTAAACTATATAACGTAATACGTTATAACGTTATACCAAATAACGTATTACGTTATAACATTATACCATATAACGTATTACCTTATAACGTTATACCATATAGCGTTATACTATATAACGTAATACGTTATAACGTTATACCATATAACGTTATACCATATAACGTTATACTATATAACGTTATACCATATAACGTTATACTATATAACGTTATAAAATATAACGTATTAGGTTATAACGCTATACCATATAACGTTATACTATATAACGTAATACGTTATAACGTTATACCATATAACGTAATACATTATAACGTTATACCATATAACGTTATACTATATAACGTGATACCATATAACGCTATGCTATATAATGTAATACGTTATAACGTTATATCATATAACGTATTAGGATATAACGTAATACCATATAACGCTATACTATATAACATAATTCGTTATGACGTTATACCATATAACGTATTAGGTTATGACGTTATACCATATAACGTTATACTATATAACGTAATACGTTATAACGTTATACCAAATAACGTAATACGTTATAACGTTATACCATATAACGTATTAGGTTATGACGTTATACCATATAATGTTATACTATAGAACGTAATACGTTATAACGTTATACCAAACAGCGTATTACGTTATAACGTTATACCATATAACGTATTACGTTATAACGTTATACCATATAACGTTATACTATATAACGTTATACCATATAACGTTATACTATATAACGTTATAAAATATAACGTATTAGGTTATAACGCTATACCATATAACGTTATACCATATAACGTTATACTATATAACGTTATAAAATATAACGTATTACGATATAACGCTATACCATATAACGTTATACTATATAACGTAAAACGTTATAACGTTATACTATATAACGTTATACTATATAACGTAATACCATATAACGCTATACTATATAACGTAATACGTTATAACGTTATACCATATAACGTATTAGGTTATAACGTTATACCATATAACGTATTGCGTTATAACGTTATACCATATAACGTTATACCATGTAACTTATACGTTATAACGTTATACTATATAACTTATACGTTATAACGTTATACTATATAACGTAATACGTTGTAACGTTGTACCATATAACGCTATACTATATAACGTAATAAGTTATAACGTTATACCATATAACGTATTAGGTTATAACGTTATACCATTTAACGTTATACCATATAACGTTATACTATAAAACGTAATACGTTATACCGTTATGCTATATAACGTATTACTTTATAACGTTATACCATATAACGTATTACGTTATAGCGTTGTACCATATAGCGTTATACTATATAACGTAATACGTTACAACGTTATACCATATAACGTATTAGGTTATAACGTTATACAATATAACTTTATACTATATAAGGTGATACGTTATAACGTTATACCATATAACGTATTACTTTATAACGTTATACCATATAACGTATTACGTTATAGCGTTGTGCCATATAGCGTTATACTATATAACGTAATACGTTATAACGTTATACCATATAACGTTATACTATATAACGTAATACGTTATAACGTTATACCATATAACGTTATACTATATAACATAATACGTTGTAACGTTATACCATATAACGTTATACCATATAACGTATTACGTTATAACGTTATACCATATAATGTATTACGTTATAACGTTATACCATATAACTTTATACCATACAACGTCATACCATATAACGTAATACGTTATAACGTTATATCATATAACGTTATACCATATAACGTCATACCATATACCGTAACACGTTATAACCTTATACCATATAACGTTATACTATAAAACGTAATACGTTATAACGTTATACCATATAACATCATACCGTATAACGTTATACTATATAACGTATTACGTTATGACGTTATACCATAAACGTATTACGTTATAACGTTATACCATATAACGTACTACGATATAACGTTATACCATATAACGATATACTATATAACGTAATACGTTATAACGTTATACCATATAATGTATTACGTTATAACGTTATACCATATAGCGTTATACTATATAACGTAATACGTTATAACGTTACACCATATAACGTTATACTATATAACATAATACGTTGTAACGTTATACCATATAATGTATTACGTTATAACGTTATACCATATAGCGTTATACTATATAACGTAATACGTTATAACGTTATACCATATAACGTTATACCATATAACGTAATACGTTATAACGTTATACCATATAACGTATTAGGTTATAACGTTATACCATATAACGTATTGCGTTATAACGTTATACCATATAACGTTATACCATGTAACTTATACGTTATAACGTTATACTATATAACGGGATACTATATACAGTAATACATTATAACGTTATACCATATAACGTTATACCATATAACGTATTGCGTTATAACGTTATACCATATAACGTATTTTGTTATAACGTTATACCATATAACGTTATACCATGTAACTTATACGTTATAACGTTATATCATATAACGTTATACCTTATAACGTCATACCATATACCGAAACACGTTATAACCTTATACCATATAACGTTATACTATAAAACGTAATACGTTATAACGTTATACCATAAAACGTCATACCGTATAACATTATACTATATGACGTAATACGTTATAACGTTATACCATAAACGTATTACGTTATATCGTTATACCATATAACGTATTACGATATAACGTTATACCATATAACGATACACTATATAACGTAATACGTTGTAACGTTATACCATATAACGTTAAACTATATAACGTAATACGTTATAACGTTATACCAAATAACGTATTACGTTATAACATTATACCATATAACGTATTACCTTATAACGTTATACCATATAGCGTTATACTATATAACGTAATACGTTATAACGTTATACCATATAACGTTATACCATATAACGTTATACTATATAACGTTATACCATATAACGTTATACTATATAACGTTATAAAATATAACGTATTAGGTTATAACGCTATACCATATAACGTTATACTATATAACGTAATACGTTATAACGTTATACCATATAACGTAATACATTATAACGTTATACCATATAACGTTATACTATATAACGTGATACCATATAACGCTATGCTATATAACGTAATACGTTATAACGTTATATCATATAACGTATTAGGATATAACGTAATACCATATAACGCTATACTATATAACATAATTCGTTATGACGTTATACCATATAACGTATTAGGTTATGACGTTATACCATATAACGTTATACTATATAACGTAATACGTTATAACGTTATACCAAATAACGTAATACGTTATAACGTTATACCATATAACGTATTAGGTTATGACGTTATACCATATAATGTTATACTATAGAACGTAATACGTTATAACGTTATACCAAACAGCGTATTACGTTATAACGTTATACCATATAACGTATTACGTTATAACGTTATACCATATAACGTTATACTATATAACGTTATACCATATAACGTTATACTATATAACGTTATAAAATATAACGTATTAGGTTATAACGCTATACCATATAACGTTATACCATATAACGTTATACTATATAACGTTATAAAATATAACGTATTACGATATAACGCTATACCATATAACGTTATACTATATAACGTAAAACGTTATAACGTTATACTATATAACGTTATACTATATAACGTAATACCATATAACGCTATACTATATAACGTAATACGTTATAACGTTATACCATATAACGTATTAGGTTATAACGTTATACCATATAACGTTATACCATGTAACTTATACGTTATAACGTTATATCATATAACGTTATACCTTATAACGTCATACCATATACCGTAACACGTTATAACCTTATACCATATAACGTTATACTATAAAACGTAATACGTTATAACGTTATACCATAAAACGTCATACCGTATAACATTATACTATATGACGTAATACGTTATAACGTTATACCATAAACGTATTACGTTATAACGTTATACCATATAACGTACTACGATATAACGTTATACCATATAACGTTATACTATATAACGTAATACGTTGTAACGTTGTACCATATAACGCTATACTATATAACGTAATAAGTTATAACGTTATACCATGTAACGTTACACCATATAACGTAATACGTTATAACGTTATATCATATAACGTTATACCTTATAACGTCATACCATATACCGTAACACGTTATAACCTTATACCATATAACGTTATACTATAAAACGTAATACGTTATAACGTTATACCATATAACGTTATACTATATAACATAATACGTTGTAACGTTATACCATATAATGTATTACGTTATAACGTTATACCATATAGCGTTATACTATATAACGTAATACGTTATAACGTTATACCATATAACGTCATACCGTATAACGTAATACTATATAACGTATTACGTTATAACGTTATACCATAAACGTATTACGTTATAACGTTATACCATATAACGTACTACGATATAACGTTATACCATATAACGATATACTATATAAGTTAATACGTTGTAACGTTGTACCATATAACGCTATACTATATAACGTAATATGCTATAACGTTACACCATATAACGTAATACGTTATAACGTTATATCATACAACGTTGTACCTTATACCGTCATACCATATACCGTAACACATTATAACCTTATACCATATAACGTTATACTAAATAACATAATACCATATAACGTTATACTATATAACGTAATGCGTTATAACGTAAAACTATATAACGTAATACATTATAACGTTATACCATATAACGGGATACTATATACAGTAATACATTATAACGTTATACCATATAACGTTATACCATATAACGTATTGCGTTATAACGTTATACCATATAACGTATTGTGTTATAACGTTATACCATATAACGTTATACCATGTAACTTATACGTTATAACGTTATATCATATAACGTTATACCTTATAACGTCATACCATATACCGAAACACGTTATAACCTTATACCATATAACGTTATACTATATAAGTTAATACGTTGTAACGTTGTACCATATAACGCTATACTATATAACGTAATACGTTATAACGTTATACCAAATAACGTATTACGTTATAACATTATACCATATAACGTATTACCTTATAACGTTATACCAATATAGCGTTATACTATATAACGTAATACGTTATAACGTTATACCATATAACGTATTAGGTTATAACGTTATACCATTTAACGTTATACCATATAACGTTATACTATAAAACGTAATACGTTATAACGTTATGCTATATAACGTATTACTTTATAACGTTATACCATATAACGTATTACGTTATAACGTTATACCATATAACGTTATACTATATAACATAATACGTTGTAACGTTATACCATATAATGTATTACGTTATAACGTTATACCATATAGCGTTATACTATATAACGTAATACGTTATAACGTTATACCATATAACGTCATACCGTATAACGTAATACTATATAACGTATTACGTTATAACGTTATACCATAAACGTATTACGTTATAACGTTATACCATATAACGTACTACGATATAACGTTATACCATATAACGATATACTATATAAGTTAATACGTTGTAACGTTGTACCATATAACGCTATACTATATAACGTAATATGCTATAACGTTACACCATATAACGTAATACGTTATAACGTTATATCATACAACGTTATACCTTATACCGTCATACCATATACCGTAACACATTATAACCTTATACCATATAACGTTATACTAAATAACATAATACCATATAACGTTATACTATATAACGTAATGCGTTATAACGTAAAACTATATAACGTAATACCGTATAACATTATACTATATGACGTAATACGTTATAACGTCATACCATAAACGTATTACGTTATATCGTTGTACCATATAACGTATTACGATATAACGTTATACCATATAACGATATACTATATAACGTAATACGTTGTAACGTTATACCATATAACGTTAAACTATATAACGTAATACGTTATAACGTTATACCAAATAACGTATTACGTTATAACATTATACCATATAACGTATTACCTTATAACGTTATACCATATAGCGTTATACTATATAACGTAATACGTTATAACGTTATACCATATAACGTTATACCATATAACGTATTGCGTTATAACGTTATACCATATAACGTATTGTGTTATAACGTTATACCATATAACGTTATACCATGTAACTTATACGTTATAACGTTATATCATATAACGTTATACCTTATAACGTCATACCATATACCGAAACACGTTATAACCTTATACCATATAACGTTATACTATAAAACGTAATACGTTATAACGTTATACCATAAAACGTCATACCGTATAACATTATACTATATGACGTAATACGTTATAACGTCATACCATAAACGTATTACGTTATATCGTTATACCATATAACGTATTACGATATAACGTTATACCATATAACGATATACTATATAACGTAATACGTTGTAACGTTATACCATATAACGTTAAACTATATAACGTAATACGTTATAACGTTATACCAAATAACGTATTACGTTATAACATTATACCATATAACGTATTACCTTATAACGTTATACCATATAGCGTTATACTATATAACGTAATACGTTATAACGTTATACCATATAACGTTATACCATATAACGTTATACTATATAACGTTATACCATATAACGTTATACTGTATAACGTTATAAAATATAACGTATTAGGTTATAACGCTATACCATATAACGTTATACTATATAACGTAATACGTTATAACGTTATACCATATAACGTATTACGTTATAACGTTATACCATATAACGTTATACTATATAACGTGATACCATATAACGCTATGCTATATAACGTAATACGTTATAACGTTATATCATATAACGTATTAGGATATAACGTAATACCATATAACGCTATACTATATAACATAATTCGTTATGACGTTATACCATATAACGTATTAGGTTATGACGTTATACCATATAACGTTATACTATATAACGTAATACGTTATAACGTTATACCAAATAACGTAATATGTTATAACGTTATACCATATAACGTATTAGGTTATGACGTTATACCATATAATGTTATACTATAGAACGTAATACGTTATAACGTTATACCAAACAGCGTATTACGTTATAACGTTATACCATATAACGTATTACGTTATAACGTTATACCAAATAACGTTATACTATATAACGTAATACGTTATAACGTTATACCATATAACGTTATACTATATATCGTAATACCATATAACGTTATACTATATAACGTAATACGTTATAACGTTATACCGTATAACGTATTAGGTTATAACGTAATACCATATAACGTTATACTATATAACGTAATACGTTATAACATTATACCATATAACGTATTAGGTTATAACGTTATACCATATAACGTTATACTATATAACGTTAAACTATATATCGTAATACGTTATAACGTTATACCATATAACGTTAAACAATATAACGTAATACGTTATAACGTTATACCATATAACGAGATACTATATACCGTAATACCATATAACGTTATACTATATAACGTAATTCGTTATAACGTTATACCATATAACGTTATTCTATATAACGTAATACGTTATAACGTTATACCAAATAACGTATTACGTTATAACGTTATACCATATAACGTATTACGTTATAACGTTATACCATATAGCGTTATACTATATATCGTAATACGTTATAACGTTATACCATATAACGTTATACTATATAACGTAATACGTTATAACGTTATACCATATAACGTTATGCTATATAACATAATACGTTGTAACGTTATACCATATAACGTTATACCATATAACGTATTACCATACAACGTCGTACCATATAACGTAATACGTTATAACGTTATATCATATAACGTTACACCATATAACGTCATACCATATGCCGTAATACGTTATAACCTTATACCATATAACGTTATACTATAAAACGTAATACGTTATAACGTTATACCATATAACGTTATACCATGTAACTTATACGTTATATCGTCATACTATACAACTTATACGTTATAACGTTATACTATATAACGTAATACGTTGAAACGTTATACCATATAACGTTATACTATATAACGTAATACGTTATACCGTTATACCATATAATGTATTACGTTATAACGTTATACCATATAACTTTATACCATACAACGTCATACCATATAACGTAATACGTTATAACGTTATATCATATAACGTTATACCATATAACGTTATACTATATAACGTGATACCACATAACGCTATACTATATAACGTAATACGTTATAACGTTATACCATATAACGTATTAGGTTATAACGTAATACCATATAACGTTATACTATATAACATAATTCGTTATGACGTTATACCATATAACGTATTAGGTTATGACGTTATACCATATAACGTTATACTATATAACATAATACGTTGTAACGTTATACCATATAACGTTATACCATATAACGTATTACGTTATAACGTTATACCATATAACGTATTACGATATAACGCTATACCATATAACGTTATACTATATAACGTAATACGTTATAACTTTATACTATATAACGTTATACTATATAACGTAATACCATATAACGCTATACTATATAACGTAATACGTTATAACGTTATACCATATAACGTATTAGGTTATGACGTTATACCATATAATGTTATACTATAGAACGTAATACGTTATAACGTTATACCAAACAGCGTATTACGTTATAACGTTATACCATATAACGTATTACGTTTTAACGTTATACCATATAACGTATTACGTTATAACGTTATACCATATAGCGTTATAATACATAACGTAATACGTTATAACGTTATACCATATAACGTTATACTATATACCGTAATACTTTATATCGTTATACCATATAACGTTATACCATATAACGTTAAACTATATAACGTAATACGTTATAACGTTATACCATATAACGTTATACTATATAACGTGATACGTTATAACGTTATACCAAATAACGTATTACTTTATAACGTTATACCATATAACGTATTACGTTATAACGTTATTCCATATAGCGTTATACTATATAACGTAATACGTTATAACGTTATACCATATAACGTATTAGGTTATAACGTAATACCATATAACGTTATACTATATAACATAATTCGTTATGACGTTATACCATATAACGTATTAGGTTATGAGGTTATACCATATAACGTTATACTATATAACATAATACGTTGTAACGTTATACCATATAACGTATTACGTTATAACGTTATACCATATAACGTATTACGATATAACGCTATACCATATAACGTTATACTATATAACGTAATACGTTATAACGTTATACTATATAACGTTATACTATATAACGTAATACCATATAACGCTATACTATATAACGTAATACGTTATAACGTTATGCCATATAACGTATTACGTTATAACGGTATACCAAATAACGTTATACTATATAACGTAATACGTTATAACGTTATACCATATAACGTTATACTATATAACGTAATACCTTATAACGTTATACCATATAACGTTATACTATATAACATAATACGTTGTAACGTTATACCATATAACGTTATACCATATAACGTATAACGTTATAACGTTATACCATATAACGTAATACGATATAACGCTATACCATATAACGTTATACTATATAACGTAATACGTTATAACGTTATACCATATAACGTTATACTATATAACATAATACGTTGTAACGTTATACCATATAACGTTAAACCATATATCGTATAACGTCATAACGTCATAACATATAACGTCATACCGTATAACGTTATACTATATAACGTATTACGTTATAACGTAATACCATATTACGTTATACTATATAACATAATACGCTGTAACGTTATACCATATAACGTTATGCTATGTAACTTATACGTTATAACGTTACTGTATAACGTATTACGTTGTAACGTTATATCATATATCGTATTACGTTATAACGTTCTATCACATAACGTTATACCATATAACGTTATACTATATAACATAATTCGTTATGACGTTATACCATATAACGTATTAGGTTATGACGTTATACCATATAACGTTATACTATATAACATAATACGTTGTAACGTTATACCATAAACGTATTACGTTATATCGTTATACCATATAACGTATTACGATATAACGTTATACCATATAACGATATACTATATAACGTAATACGTTGTAACGTTAAACCATATAACGTTAAACTATATAACGAAATAGGTTATAACGTTATAGCATATAACGAGATAATATATACCGTAATACATTATAACGTTATATCATATAACGTTATACCATATAACGTTATACCATATAACGTTATACTATATAACGTAATACGTTATAACGTAATACCATATAACGTTATACTATATAACGTAATGCGTTATAACGTTATACCATATAAGGTATTAGGTTATAACGTTACACCTTATAACGTTATACTATATAACGTAATACGTTATAACGTTATACCATATAACGTTATACTATATAACGTAATACCTTATAACGTTATACCATATAACGTTATACTATATAACATAATACGTTGTAACGTTATACCATATAACGTTATACCATATAACGTATAACGTTATAACGTTATACCATATAACGTATTACGATATAACGCTATACCATATAACGTTATACTATATAACGTAATACGTTATAACGTTATACCATATAACGTTATACTATATAACGATATACTATATAACGTAATACGTTGTAACGTTGTACCATATAACGCTATACCATATAACGTATTACGTTATAACGTTATACCATATAACGTATTAGGTTATAACGTAATACCATATAACGTTATACTATATAACATAATTCGTTATGACGTTATACCATATAACGTATTAGGTTATGACGTTATACCATATAACGTTATACTATATAAAGTTATACTATATAACGTAATACCATATAACGCTATACTATATAACGTAATACGTTATAACGTTATACCATATAACGTATTAGGTTATGACGTTATACCATATAATGTTATACTATAGAACGTAATACGTTATAACGTTATACCAAACAGCGTATTACGTTATAACGTTATACCATATAACGTATTACGTTTTAACGTTATACCATATAACGTATTACGTTATAACGTTATACCATATAGCGTTATAATACATAACGTAATACGTTATAACGTTATACCATATAACGTTATACTATATACCGTAATACTTTATATCGTTATACCATATAACGTTATACCATATAACGTTAAACTATATAACGTAATACGTTATAACGTTATACCATATAACGTTATACTATATAACGTGATACGTTATAACGTTATACCAAATAACGTATTACTTTATAACGTTATACCATATAACGTATTACGTTATAACGTTATACCATATAGCGTTATACTATATAACGTAATACGTTATAACGTTATACCATATAACGTTATACTATATAACGTAATACGTTATAACGTTATACCATATAACGTTATACTATATAACATAATACGTTGTAACGATATACCATATAACGTTATACCATATAACGTAACACGTTATAACTTTATACCATATAACGTTATACTATAAAACGTAATACGTTATAACGTTATACCATATAGCGTTATACTATATAACGTAATACGTTATAACGTTATACCATATAACGTATTACGTTATAACGTTATACCATATAACGTTATACCATATAACGTTATACTATAAAACGTAATACGTTATAACGTTATACTATATAACGTAATACGTTATAACGGTATACCAAATAACGTATTACGTTATAACGTTATACCATATAACGTTATACCATATAACGTATTGCGTTATAACGTTATACCATATAACGTTATACCATGTATCTTATACGTTATAACGTTATACTATATAACTTATACGTTATAACGTTATACTATATAACGTAATACGTTGTAACGTTGTACCATATAACGCTATACTATATAACGTAATAAGTTATAACGTTATACCATATAACGTATTAGGTTATAACGTTATACCATATAACGTTATACCATATAACGTTATACTATAAAACGTAATAAGTTATAAAGTTATGGCATATAACGTATTACGTTATAACGTTATACCATATAGCGTTATACTATATAACGTAATACGTTGTAACGTTATACCATATAATGTTACACCATATAACGTAATACGTTATAACGTTATATCATATAACGTTATACCTTATAACGTCATACCATATACCGTAACAAATTATAACCTTATACCATATAACGTTATACTATAAAACGTAATACGTTATAACGTTATACCACATAACGAGATACTATATACCGTAATACATTATAACGTTATACCATATAACGTTATACCATATAACGTTATACCATATAACGTATTGCGTTATAACGTTATACCATATAACGTTATACCATGTAACTTATACGTTATAACGTTATATCATATAACGTTATACCTTATATCGTCATACCATATAACGTAACACGTTATAACCTTATACCATATAACGTTATACTATAAAACGTAATACGTTATAACGTCATACCATATAACGTCATACCGTATAACATTATACTATATAACGTAATACGTTATAACGTTATACCATAAACGTATTACGTTATATCGTTATACCATATAACGTATTACGATATAACGTTATACCATATAACGATATACTATATAACGTAATACGTTGTAACGTTATACCATATAACGTTAAACTATATAACGAAATAGGTTATAACGTTATAGCATATAACGAGATAATATATACCGTAATACATTATAACGTTATATCATATAACGTTATACCATATAACGTTATACCATATAACGGTATACTATATAACGTAATACGTTATAACGTAATACCATATAACGTTATACTATATAACGTAATGCGTTATAACGTTATACCATATAAGGTATTAGGTTATAACGTTATACCATATAACGTTATACCATATAACGTTATACTATAAAACGTAATACGTTATAACGTTATACTATATAACGTAATACGTTATAACGGTATACCAAATAACGTATTACGTTATAACGTTATACCATATAACGTTATACCATATAACGTATTGCGTTATAACGTTATACCATATAACGTTATACCATGTAACTTATACGTTATAACGTTATACTATATAACTTATACGTTATAACGTTATACTATATAACGTAATACGTTGTAACGTTGTACCATATAACGCTATACTATATAACGTAATAAGTTATAACGTTATACCATATAACGTATTAGGTTATAACGTTATACCATATAACGTTATACCATATAACGTTATACTATAAAACGTAATAAGTTATAAAGTTATGGCATATAACGTATTACGTTATAACGTTATACCATATAGCGTTATACTATATAACGTAATACGTTGTAACGTTATACCATATAATGTTACACCATATAACGTAATACGTTATAACGTTATATCATATAACGTTATACCTTATAACGTCATACCATATACCGTAACAAATTATAACCTTATACCATATAACGTTATACTATAAAACGTAATACGTTATAACGTTATACCACATAAAGAGATACTATATACCGTAATACATTATAACGTTATACCATATAACGTTATACCATATAACGTTATACCATATAACGTATTGCGTTATAACGTTATACCATATAACGTTATACCATGTAACTTATACGTTATAACGTTATATCATATAACGTTATACCTTATATCGTCATACCATATAACGTAACACGTTATAACCTTATACCATATAACGTTATACTATAAAACGTAATACGTTATAACGTCATACCATATAACGTCATACCGTATAACATTATACTATATAACGTAATACGTTATAACGTTATACCATAAACGTATTACGTTATATCGTTATACCATATAACGTATTACGATATAACGTTATACCATATAACGATATACTATATAACGTAATACGTTGTAACGTTATACCATATAACGTTAAACTCTATAACGAAATAGGTTATAACGTTATAGCATATAACGAGATAATATATACCGTAATACATTATAACGTTATATCATATAACGTTATACCATATAACGTTATACCATATAACGTTATACTATATAACGTAATACGTTATAACGTAATACCATATAACGTTATACTATATAACGTAATGCGTTATAACGTTATACCATATAAGGTATTAGGTTATAACGTTATACCTTATAACGTTATACTATATAACGTAATACGTTATAACGTTATACCATATAACGTTATACTATATAACGAAATACCTTATAACGTTATACCATATAACGTTATACTATATAACATAATACGTTGTAACGTTATACCATATAACGTTATACCATATAACGTATAACGTTATAACGTTATACCATATAACGTATTACGATATAACGCTATACCATATAACGTTATACTATATAACGTAATACGTTATAACGTTATACCATATAACGTTATACTATATAACGATATACTATATAACGTAATACGTTGTAACGTTGTACCATATAACGCTATACTACATAACGTAATATGTTACAACGTTATACCATATAACGTATTAGGTTATAACGTTATACCATATAACGTTATACCATATAAGGTTATACTATAAAACGTAATACGTTATAACGTTATACCATAAACGTATTACGTTATAACGTTATACCATATAACGTATTAGGTTATAACGTTATACCATATAACGTTATACCATATAACGATATACTATAAAACGTAATAAGTTATAACGTTATGCCATATAACGTATTACGTTATAACGTTATACCATATAGCGTTATACTATATAACGTAATACGTTGTAACGTTATACCATATAACGTTACACCATATAACGCAATACGTTATAACGTTATGCCATATAACGTATTACGATATAACGTTATACCATATAACGTTATACTATATAACGTAATACGTTACAACGTTATACCATATAACGTATTAGGTTATAACGTTATACCATATAACGGTATACCAAATAACGTATTACGTTATAACGTTATACCATATAACGTATTACGTTATAACGTTATGCCATATAACGTATTACGATATAACGTCATACCATATAACGTTATACTATAAAACGTAATACGTTATAACGTTATACCATAAACGTATTACGTTATAACGTTATACCATATAACGTACTACGATATAACGTTATACCATATAACGATATACTATATAACGTAATACGTTATAACGTTATACCATATAATGTATTACGTTATAACGTTATACCATATAGCGTTATACTATATAACGTAATACGTTATAACGTTATACCATATAACGTTATACTATATAACATAATACGTTATAACGTTATACTATATAACGTTATACTATATAACGTAATACCATATAACGTATTACGTTATAACGTTATACCATATAGCGTTATAATACATAACGTAATACGTTATAACGTTATACCATATAACGTTATACTATATACCGTAATACTTTATATCGTTATACCATATAACGTTATACCATATAACGTTAAACTATATAACGTAATACGTTATAACGTTATACCATATAACGTTATACTATATAACGTGATACGTTATAACGTTATACTATATAACTTATACGTTATAACGTTATACTATATAACGTAATACGTTGTAACGTTGTACCATATAACGCTATACTATATAACGTAATAAGTTATAACGTTATACCATATAACGTATTAGGTTATAACGTTATACCATATAACGTTATACCATATAACGTTATACTATAAAACGTAATAAGTTATAAAGTTATGGCATATAACGTATTACGTTATAACGTTATACCATATAGCGTTATACTATATAACGTAATACGTTGTAACGTTATACCATATAATGTTACACCATATAACGTAATACGTTATAACGTTATATCATATAACGTTATACCTTATAACGTCATACCATATACCGTAACAAATTATAACCTTATACCATATAACGTTATACTATAAAACGTAATACGTTATAACGTTATACCACATAACGAGATACTATATACCGTAATACATTATAACGTTATACCATATAACGTTATACCATATAACGTTATACCATATAACGTATTGCGTTATAACGTTATACCATATAACGTTATACCATGTAACTTATACGTTATAACGTTATATCATATAACGTTATACCTTATATCGTCATACCATATAACGTAACACGTTATAACCTTATACCATATAACGTTATACTATAAAACGTAATACGTTATAACGTCATACCATATAACGTCATACCGTATAACATTATACTATATAACGTAATACGTTATAACGTTATACCATAAACGTATTACGTTATATCGTTATACCATATAACGTATTACGATATAACGTTATACCATATAACGATATACTATATAACGTAATACGTTGTAACGTTATACCATATAACGTTAAACTATATAACGAAATAGGTTATAACGTTATAGCATATAACGAGATAATATATACCGTAATACATTATAACGTTATATCATATAACGTTATACCATATAACGTTATACCATATAACGGTATACTATATAACGTAATACGTTATAACGTAATACCATATAACGTTATACTATATAACGTAATGCGTTATAACGTTATACCATATAAGGTATTAGGTTATAACGTTATACCATATAACGTTATACCATATAACGTTATACTATAAAACGTAATACGTTATAACGTTATACTATATAACGTAATACGTTATAACGGTATACCAAATAACGTATTACGTTATAACGTTATACCATATAACGTTATACCATATAACGTATTGCGTTATAACGTTATACCATATAACGTTATACCATGTAACTTATACGTTATAACGTTATACTATATAACTTATACGTTATAACGTTATACTATATAACGTAATACGTTGTAACGTTGTACCATATAACGCTATACTATATAACGTAATAAGTTATAACGTTATACCATATAACGTATTAGGTTATAACGTTATACCATATAACGTTATACCATATAACGTTATACTATAAAACGTAATAAGTTATAAAGTTATGGCATATAACGTATTACGTTATAACGTTATACCATATAGCGTTATACTATATAACGTAATACGTTGTAACGTTATACCATATAATGTTACACCATATAACGTAATACGTTATAACGTTATATCATATAACGTTATACCTTATAACGTCATACCATATACCGTAACAAATTATAACCTTATACCATATAACGTTATACTATAAAACGTAATACGTTATAACGTTATACCACATAAAGAGATACTATATACCGTAATACATTATAACGTTATACCATATAACGTTATACCATATAACGTTATACCATATAACGTATTGCGTTATAACGTTATACCATATAACGTTATACCATGTAACTTATACGTTATAACGTTATATCATATAACGTTATACCTTATATCGTCATACCATATAACGTAACACGTTATAACCTTATACCATATAACGTTATACTATAAAACGTAATACGTTATAACGTCATACCATATAACGTCATACCGTATAACATTATACTATATAACGTAATACGTTATAACGTTATACCATAAACGTATTACGTTATATCGTTATACCATATAACGTATTACGATATAACGTTATACCATATAACGATATACTATATAACGTAATACGTTGTAACGTTATACCATATAACGTTAAACTCTATAACGAAATAGGTTATAACGTTATAGCATATAACGAGATAATATATACCGTAATACATTATAACGTTATATCATATAACGTTATACCATATAACGTTATACCATATAACGTTATACTATATAACGTAATACGTTATAACGTAATACCATATAACGTTATACTATATAACGTAATGCGTTATAACGTTATACCATATAAGGTATTAGGTTATAACGTTATACCTTATAACGTTATACTATATAACGTAATACGTTATAACGTTATACCATATAACGTTATACTATATAACGAAATACCTTATAACGTTATACCATATAACGTTATACTATATAACATAATACGTTGTAACGTTATACCATATAACGTTATACCATATAACGTATAACGTTATAACGTTATACCATATAACGTATTACGATATAACGCTATACCATATAACGTTATACTATATAACGTAATACGTTATAACGTTATACCATATAACGTTATACTATATAACGATATACTATATAACGTAATACGTTGTAACGTTGTACCATATAACGCTATACTACATAACGTAATATGTTACAACGTTATACCATATAACGTATTAGGTTATAACGTTATACCATATAACGTTATACCATATAAGGTTATACTATAAAACGTAATACGTTATAACGTTATACCATAAACGTATTACGTTATAACGTTATACCATATAACGTATTAGGTTATAACGTTATACCATATAACGTTATACCATATAACGATATACTATAAAACGTAATAAGTTATAACGTTATGCCATATAACGTATTACGTTATAACGTTATACCATATAGCGTTATACTATATAACGTAATACGTTGTAACGTTATACCATATAACGTTACACCATATAACGCAATACGTTATAACGTTATGCCATATAACGTATTACGATATAACGTTATACCATATAACGTTATACTATATAACGTAATACGTTACAACGTTATACCATATAACGTATTAGGTTATAACGTTATACCATATAACGGTATACCAAATAACGTATTACGTTATAACGTTATACCATATAACGTATTACGTTATAACGTTATGCCATATAACGTATTACGATATAACGTCATACCATATAACGTTATACTATAAAACGTAATACGTTATAACGTTATACCATAAACGTATTACGTTATAACGTTATACCATATAACGTACTACGATATAACGTTATACCATATAACGATATACTATATAACGTAATACGTTATAACGTTATACCATATAATGTATTACGTTATAACGTTATACCATATAGCGTTATACTATATAACGTAATACGTTATAACGTTATACCATATAACGTTATACTATATAACATAATACGTTATAACGTTATACTATATAACGTTATACTATATAACGTAATACCATATAACGTATTACGTTATAACGTTATACCATATAGCGTTATAATACATAACGTAATACGTTATAACGTTATACCATATAACGTTATACTATATACCGTAATACTTTATATCGTTATACCATATAACGTTATACCATATAACGTTAAACTATATAACGTAATACGTTATAACGTTATACCATATAACGTTATACTATATAACGTGATACGTTATAACGTTATACCAAATAACGTATTACTTTATAACGTTATACCATATAACGTATTACGTTATAACCTTATACCATATAGCGTTATACTATATAACGTAATACGTTGTAACGTTATACCATATAACGTATTACGTTATAACGTTATACCATATAACGTATTACGATATAACGCTATACCATATAACGTTATACTATATAACGTAATACGTTATAACGTTATACTATATAACGTTATACTATATAACGTAATACCATATAACGCTATACTATATAACGTAGTACGTTATAACGTTATGCCATATAACGTATTACGTTATAACGGTATACCAAATAACGTTATACTATATAACGTAATACGTTATAACGTTATACCATATAACGTTATACTATATAACGTAATACCTTATAACGTTATACCATATAACGTTATACTATATAACATAATACGTTGTAACGTTATACCATATAACGTTATACCATATAACGTATAACGTTATAACGTTATACCTTATAACGTAATACGATATAACGCTATACCATATAACGTTATACTATATAACGTAATAAGTTATAACGTTATACCATATAACGTTATACTATATAACATAATACGTTATAAAGTTATACCATATAACGTTATACTATATACCGTAATACTTTATATCGTTATACCATATAACGTTATACCATATAACGTTAAAGTATATAACGTAATACGTTATAACGTACTACGATATAACGTTATACCATATAACGATATACTATATAACGTAATACGTTATAACGTTATACCATATAATGTATTACGTTATAACGTTATACCATATAGCGTTATACTATATAACGTAATACGTTATAACGTTATACCATATAACGTTATACTATATAACATAATACGTTATAACGTTATACTATATAACGTTATACTATATAACGTAATACCATATAACGTATTACGTTATAACGTTATACCATATAGCGTTATAATACATAACATAATACGTTATAACGTTATACCATATAACGTTATACTATATACCGTAATACTTTATATCGTTATACCATATAACGTTATACCATATAACGTTAAACTATATAACGTAATACGTTATAACGTTATACCATATAACGTTATACTATATAACGTAATACGTTATAACGTTATACCATATAACGTTATACCATATAACGTATAACGTTATAACGTTATACCATATAACGTATTACGATATAACGCTATACCATATAACGTTATACTATATAACGTAATACGTTATAACGTTATACCATATAACGTTATACTATATAACGATATACTATATAACGTAATACGTTGTAACGTTGTACCATATAATGCTATACTACATAACGTAATAAGTTACAACGTTATACCATATAACGTATTAGGTTATAACGTTATACCATATAACGTTATACCATATAAGGTTATACTATAAAACGTAATACGTTATAACGTTATACCATAAACGTATTACGTTATAACGTTATACCATATAACGTATTAGGTTATAACGTTATACCATATAACGTTATACCATATAACGATATACTATAAAACGTAATAAGTTATAACGTTATGCCATATAACGTATTACGTTATAACGTTATACCATATAGCGTTATACTATATAACGTAATACGTTGTAACGTTATACCATATAACGTTACACCATATAACGTAATACGTTATAACGTTATGCCATATAACGTATTACGATATAACGTTATACCATATAACGTTATACTATATAACGTAATACGTTACAACGTTATACCATATAACGTATTAGGTTATAACGTTATACCATATAACGTTATACAATATAACGTAATACGTTATAACGGTATACCAAATAACGTATTACGTTATAACGTTATACCATATAACGTATTACGTTATAACGTTATGCCATATAACGTATTACGATATAACGTCATACCATATAACGTTATACTATAAAACGTAATACGTTATAACGTTATACCATAAACGTATTACGTTATAACGTTATACCATATAACGTACTACGATATAACGTTATACCATATAACGATATACTATATAACGTAATACGTTATAACGTTATACCATATAATGTATTACGTTATAACGTTATACCATATAGCGTTATACTATATAACGTAATACGTTATAACGTTATACCATATAACGTTATACTATATAACATAATACGTTATAACGTTATACTATATAACGTTATACTATATAACGTAATACCATATAACGTATTACGTTATAACGTTATACCATATAGCGTTATAATACATAACGTAATACGTTATAACGTTATACCATATAACGTTATACTATATACCGTAATACTTTATATCGTTATACCATATAACGTTATACCATATAACGTTAAACTATATAACGTAATACGTTATAACGTTATACCATATAACGTTATACTATATAACGTGATACGTTATAACGTTATACCAAATAACGTATTACTTTATAACGTTATACCATATAACGTATTACGTTATAACCTTATACCATATAGCGTTATACTATATAACGTAATACGTTGTAACGTTATACCATATAACGTATTACGTTATAACGTTATACCATATAACGTATTACGATATAACGCTATACCATATAACGTTATACTATATAACGTAATACGTTATAACGTTATACTATATAACGTTATACTATATAACGTAATACCATATAACGCTATACTATATAACGTAGTACGTTATAACGTTATGCCATATAACGTATTACGTTATAACGGTATACCAAATAACGTTATACTATATAACGTAATACGTTATAACGTTATACCATATAACGTTATACTATATAACGTAATACCTTATAACGTTATACCATATAACGTTATACTATATAACATAATACGTTGTAACGTTATACCATATAACGTTATACCATATAACGTATAACGTTATAACGTTATACCTTATAACGTAATACGATATAACGCTATACCATATAACGTTATACTATATAACGTAATAAGTTATAACGTTATACCATATAACGTTATACTATATGACATAATACGTTATAACGTTATACCATATAACGTTATACTATATACCGTAATACTTTATATCGTTATACCATATAACGTTATACCATATAACGTTAAAGTATATAACGTAATACGTTATAACGTACTACGATATAACGTTATACCATATAACGATATACTATATAACGTAATACGTTATAACGTTATACCATATAATGTATTACGTTATAACGTTATACCATATAGCGTTATACTATATAACGTAATACGTTATAACGTTATACCATATAACGTTATACTATATAACATAATACGTTATAACGTTATACTATATAACGTTATACTATATAACGTAATACCATATAACGTATTACGTTATAACGTTATACCATATAGCGTTATAATACATAACATATTACGTTATAACGTTATACCATATAACGTTATACTATATACCGTAATACTTTATATCGTTATACCATATAACGTTATACCATATAACGTTAAACTATATAACGTAATACGTTATAACGTTATACCATATAACGTTATACTATATAACGTAATACGTTATAACGTTATACCATATAACGTTATACCATATAACGTAATACGATATAACGCTATACCATATAACGTTATACTATATAACGTAATAAGTTATAACGTTATACCATATAACGTTATACTATATGACATAATACGTTATAACGTTATACCATATAACGTTATACTATATACCGTAATACTTTATATCGTTATACCATATAACGTTATACCATATAACGTTAAAGTATATAACGTAATACGTTATAACGTACTACGATATAACGTTATACCATATAACGTTATACCATATAAGGTTATACTATAAAACGTAATACGTTATAACGTTATACAATAAACGTATTACGTTATAACGTTATACCATATAACGTATTAGGTTATAACGTTATACCATATAACGTTATACCATATAACGATATACTATAAAACGTAATAAGTTATAACGTTATGCCATATAACGTATTACGTTATAACGTTATACCATATAGCGTTATACTATATAACGTAATACGTTGTAACGTTATACCATATAACGTTACACCATATAACGTAATACGTTATAACGTTATGCCATATAACGTATTACGATATAACGTTATACCATATAACGTTATACTATATAACGTAATACGTTACAACGTTATACCATATAACGTATTATTTTATAACGTTATACCATATAACGTTATACTATATAACGTAATACGTTATAACGGTATACCAAATAACGTATTACGTTATAACGTTATACCATATAACGTATTACGTTATAACGTTATGCCATATAACGTATTACGATATAACGTCATACCATATAACGTTATACTATAAAACGTAATACGTTATAACGTTATACCATAAACGTATTACGTTATAACGTTATACCATATAACGTACTACGATATAACGTTATACCATATAACGATATACTATATAACGTAATACGTTATAACGTTATACCATATAATGTATTACGTTATAACGTTATACCATATAGCGTTATACTATATAACGTAATACGTTATAACGTTATACCATATAACGTTTTACTATATAACATAATACGTTGTAACGTTATACCCTATAACGTTATACCATATAACGTATTACGTTATAACGTTATGCCATATAACGTATTACGATATAACGTTATACCATATAACGTTATACTATATAACGTAATACGTTACAACGTTATACCATATAACGAATTAGGTTATAACGTTATACCATATAACGTTATACTATATAACATAATACGTTATAACGTTATACTATATAACGTTATACTATATAACGTAATACCATATAACGTATTACGTTATAACGTTATACCATATAGCGTTATAATACATAACGTAATACGTTATAACGTTATACCATATAACGTTATACTATATACCGTAATACTTTATATCGTTATACCATATAACGTTATACCATATAACGTTAAACTATATAACGTAATACGTTATAACGTTATACCATATAACGTTATACTATATAACGTGATACGTTATAACGTTATACCAAATAACGTATTACTTTATAACGTTATACCATATAACGTATTACGTTATAACCTTATACCATATAGCGTTATACTATATAACGTAATACGTTGTAACGTTATACCATATAACGTATTACGTTATAACGTTATACCATATAACGTATTACGATATAACGCTATACCATATAACGTTATACTATATAACGTAATACGTTATAACGTTATACTATATAACGTTATACTATATAACGTAATACCATATAACGCTATACTATATAACGTAGTACGTTATAACGTTATGCCATATAACGTATTACGTTATAACGGTATACCAAATAACGTTATACTATATAACGTAATACGTTATAACGTTATACCATATAACGTTATACTATATAACGTAATACCTTATAACGTTATACCATATAACGTTATACTATATAACATAATACGTTGTAACGTTATACCATATAACGTTATACCATATAACGTATAACGTTATAACGTTATACCTTATAACGTAATACGATATAACGCTATACCATATAACGTTATACTATATAACGTAATAAGTTATAACGTTATACCATATAACGTTATACTATATAACATAATACGTTATAAAGTTATACCATATAACGTTATACTATATACCGTAATACTTTATATCGTTATACCATATAACGTTATACCATATAACGTTAAAGTATATAACGTAATACGTTATAACGTACTACGATATAACGTTATACCATATAACGATATACTATATAACGTAATACGTTATAACGTTATACCATATAATGTATTACGTTATAACGTTATACCATATAGCGTTATACTATATAACGTAATACGTTATAACGTTATACCATATAACGTTATACTATATAACATAATACGTTATAACGTTATACTATATAACGTTATACTATATAACGTAATACCATATAACGTATTACGTTATAACGTTATACCATATAGCGTTATAATACATAACATAATACGTTATAACGTTATACCATATAACGTTATACTATATACCGTAATACTTTATATCGTTATACCATATAACGTTATACCATATAACGTTAAACTATATAACGTAATACGTTATAACGTTATACCATATAACGTTATACTATATAACGTAATACGTTATAACGTTATACCATATAACGTTATACCATATAACGTATAACGTTATAACGTTATACCATATAACGTATTACGATATAACGCTATACCATATAACGTTATACTATATAACGTAATACGTTATAACGTTATACCATATAACGTTATACTATATAACGATATACTATATAACGTAATACGTTGTAACGTTGTACCATATAATGCTATACTACATAACGTAATAAGTTACAACGTTATACCATATAACGTATTAGGTTATAACGTTATACCATATAACGTTATACCATATAAGGTTATACTATAAAACGTAATACGTTATAACGTTATACCATAAACGTATTACGTTATAACGTTATACCATATAACGTATTAGGTTATAACGTTATACCATATAACGTTATACCATATAACGATATACTATAAAACGTAATAAGTTATAACGTTATGCCATATAACGTATTACGTTATAACGTTATACCATATAGCGTTATACTATATAACGTAATACGTTGTAACGTTATACCATATAACGTTACACCATATAACGTAATACGTTATAACGTTATGCCATATAACGTATTACGATATAACGTTATACCATATAACGTTATACTATATAACGTAATACGTTACAACGTTATACCATATAACGTATTAGGTTATAACGTTATACCATATAACGTTATACAATATAACGTAATACGTTATAACGGTATACCAAATAACGTATTACGTTATAACGTTATACCATATAACGTATTACGTTATAACGTTATGCCATATAACGTATTACGATATAACGTCATACCATATAACGTTATACTATAAAACGTAATACGTTATAACGTTATACCATAAACGTATTACGTTATAACGTTATACCATATAACGTACTACGATATAACGTTATACCATATAACGATATACTATATAACGTAATACGTTATAACGTTATACCATATAATGTATTACGTTATAACGTTATACCATATAGCGTTATACTATATAACGTAATACGTTATAACGTTATACCATATAACGTTATACTATATAACATAATACGTTATAACGTTATACTATATAACGTTATACTATATAACGTAATACCATATAACGTATTACGTTATAACGTTATACCATATAGCGTTATAATACATAACGTAATACGTTATAACGTTATACCATATAACGTTATACTATATACCGTAATACTTTATATCGTTATACCATATAACGTTATACCATATAACGTTAAACTATATAACGTAATACGTTATAACGTTATACCATATAACGTTATACTATATAACGTGATACGTTATAACGTTATACCAAATAACGTATTACTTTATAACGTTATACCATATAACGTATTACGTTATAACCTTATACCATATAGCGTTATACTATATAACGTAATACGTTGTAACGTTATACCATATAACGTATTACGTTATAACGTTATACCATATAACGTATTACGATATAACGCTATACCATATAACGTTATACTATATAACGTAATACGTTATAACGTTATACTATATAACGTTATACTATATAACGTAATACCATATAACGCTATACTATATAACGTAGTACGTTATAACGTTATGCCATATAACGTATTACGTTATAACGGTATACCAAATAACGTTATACTATATAACGTAATACGTTATAACGTTATACCATATAACGTTATACTATATAACGTAATACCTTATAACGTTATACCATATAACGTTATACTATATAACATAATACGTTGTAACGTTATACCATATAACGTTATACCATATAACGTATAACGTTATAACGTTATACCTTATAACGTAATACGATATAACGCTATACCATATAACGTTATACTATATAACGTAATAAGTTATAACGTTATACCATATAACGTTATACTATATGACATAATACGTTATAACGTTATACCATATAACGTTATACTATATACCGTAATACTTTATATCGTTATACCATATAACGTTATACCATATAACGTTAAAGTATATAACGTAATACGTTATAACGTACTACGATATAACGTTATACCATATAACGATATACTATATAACGTAATACGTTATAACGTTATACCATATAATGTATTACGTTATAACGTTATACCATATAGCGTTATACTATATAACGTAATACGTTATAACGTTATACCATATAACGTTATACTATATAACATAATACGTTATAACGTTATACTATATAACGTTATACTATATAACGTAATACCATATAACGTATTACGTTATAACGTTATACCATATAGCGTTATAATACATAACATATTACGTTATAACGTTATACCATATAACGTTATACTATATACCGTAATACTTTATATCGTTATACCATATAACGTTATACCATATAACGTTAAACTATATAACGTAATACGTTATAACGTTATACCATATAACGTTATACTATATAACGTAATACGTTATAACGTTATACCATATAACGTTATACCATATAACGTAATACGATATAACGCTATACCATATAACGTTATACTATATAACGTAATAAGTTATAACGTTATACCATATAACGTTATACTATATGACATAATACGTTATAACGTTATACCATATAACGTTATACTATATACCGTAATACTTTATATCGTTATACCATATAACGTTATACCATATAACGTTAAAGTATATAACGTAATACGTTATAACGTACTACGATATAACGTTATACCATATAACGTTATACCATATAAGGTTATACTATAAAACGTAATACGTTATAACGTTATACAATAAACGTATTACGTTATAACGTTATACCATATAACGTATTAGGTTATAACGTTATACCATATAACGTTATACCATATAACGATATACTATAAAACGTAATAAGTTATAACGTTATGCCATATAACGTATTACGTTATAACGTTATACCATATAGCGTTATACTATATAACGTAATACGTTGTAACGTTATACCATATAACGTTACACCATATAACGTAATACGTTATAACGTTATGCCATATAACGTATTACGATATAACGTTATACCATATAACGTTATACTATATAACGTAATACGTTACAACGTTATACCATATAACGTATTATTTTATAACGTTATACCATATAACGTTATACTATATAACGTAATACGTTATAACGGTATACCAAATAACGTATTACGTTATAACGTTATACCATATAACGTATTACGTTATAACGTTATGCCATATAACGTATTACGATATAACGTCATACCATATAACGTTATACTATAAAACGTAATACGTTATAACGTTATACCATAAACGTATTACGTTATAACGTTATACCATATAACGTACTACGATATAACGTTATACCATATAACGATATACTATATAACGTAATACGTTATAACGTTATACCATATAATGTATTACGTTATAACGTTATACCATATAGCGTTATACTATATAACGTAATACGTTATAACGTTATACCATATAACGTTTTACTATATAACATAATACGTTGTAACGTTATACCCTATAACGTTATACCATATAACGTATTACGTTATAACGTTATGCCATATAACGTATTACGATATAACGTTATACCATATAACGTTATACTATATAACGTAATACGTTACAACGTTATACCATATAACGAATTAGGTTATAACGTTATACCATATAACGTTATACTATATAACGTAATACGTTATAACGGTATACCAAATAACGTATTACGTTATAACGTTATACCATATAACGTTATACCATATAACGTATTGCGTTATAACGTTATACCATATAACGTTATACCATGTAACTTATACGTTATAACGTTATACTATATAACTTATACGTTATAACGTTATACTATATAACGTAATAAGTTGTAACGTTGTACCATATAACGCTATACTATATAACGTAATAAGTTATAGCGTTATACCATATAACGTATTAGGTTATAACGTTATACCATATAACGTTATACCATATAACGTTATACTATATAACGTAATACGTTATAACGTTATACCATTTAACGTTATACTATATAACGTAATACGTTATAACGTTATGCCATATAACGTATTACGTTATAACGGTATACCAAATAAAGTTATACTATATAACGTAATACGTTATAACGTTATACCATATAACGTTATACTATATAACGTAATACCATATAACGTTATACTATAAAACGTAATACGTTATAACGTTATACCATAAACGTATTACGTTATAACGTTATACCATATAACGTACTACGATATAACGTTATACCATATAACGATATACTATATAACGTAATACGTTATAACGTTATACCATATAATGTATTACGTTATAACGTTATACCATATAGCGTTATACTATATAACGTAATACGTTATAACGTTATACCATATAACGTTTTACTATATAACGTAATACGTTATAACGTTATACCATATAACGTTATACTATATAATATAATACGTTATAACGTTATACTATATAACGTTATACTATATAACGTAATACCATATAACGTATTACGTTATAACGTTATACCATATAGCGTTATAATACATAACGTAATACGTTATAACGTTATACCATATAACGTTATACTATATACCGTAATACTTTATATCGTTATACCATATAACGTTGTACCATATAACGTTAAACTATATAACGTAATACGTTATAACGTTATACCATATAACGTTATACTATATAACGTGATACGTTATAACGTTATACCAAATAACGTATTACTTTATAACGTTATAACATATAACGTATTACGTTATAACCTTATACCATATAGCGTTATACTATATAACGTAATACGTTGTAACGTTATACCATATAACGTATTACGTTATAACGTTATACCATATAACGTATTACGATATAACGCTATACCATATAACGTTATACTATATAACGTAATACGTTATAACGTTATACTATATAACGTTATACTATATAACGTAATACCATATAACGCTATACTATATAACGTAGTACGTTATAACGTTATGCCATATAACGTATTACGTTATAACGGTATACCAAATAACGTTATACTATATAACGTAATACGTTATAACGTTATACCATATAACGTTATACTATATAACGTAATACCTTATAACGTTATACCATATAACGTTATAATATATAACATAATACGTTGTAACGTTATACCATATAACGTTATACCATATAACGTATAACGTTATAACGTTATACCTTATAACGTAATACGATATAACGCTATACCATATAACGTTATACTATATAACGTAATAAGTTATAACGTTATACCATATAACGTTATACTATATGACATAATACGTTATAACGTTATACCATATAACGTTATACTATATACCGTAATACTTTATATCGTTATACCATATAACGTTATACCATATAACGTTAAAGTATATAACGTAATACGTTATAACGTACTACGATATAACGTTATACCATATAACGATATACTATATAACGTAATACGTTATAACGTTATACCATATAATGTATTACGTTATAACGTTATACCATATAGCGTTATACTATATAACGTAATACGTTATAACGTTATACCATATAACGTTATACTATATAACATAATACGTTATAACGTTATACTATATAACGTTATACTATATAACGTAATACCATATAACGTATTACGTTATAACGTTATACCATATAGCGTTATAATACATAACATAATACGTTATAACGTTATACCATATAACGTTATACTATATACCGTAATACTTTATATCGTTATACCATATAACGTTATACCATATAACGTTAAACTATATAACGTAATACGTTATAACGTTATACCATATAACGTTATACTATATAACGTAATACGTTATAACGTTATACCATATAACGTTATACCATATAACGTATAACGTTATAACGTTATACCATATAACGTATTACGATATAACGCTATACCATATAACGTTATACTATATAACGTAATACGTTATAACGTTATACCATATAACGTTATACTATATAACGATATACTATATAACGTAATACGTTGTAACGTTGTACCATATAACGCTATACTACATAACGTAATAAGTTACAACGTTATACCATATAACGTATTAGGTTATAACGTTATACCATATAACGTTATACCATATAAGGTTATACTATAAAACGTAATACGTTATAACGTTATACCATAAACGTATTACGTTATAACGTTATACCATATAACGTATTAGGTTATAACGTTATACCATATAACGTTATACCATATAACGATATACTATAAAACGTAATAAGTTATAACGTTATGCCATATAACGTATTACGTTATAACTTTATACCATATAGCGTTATACTATATAACGTAATACGTTGTAACGTTATACCATATAACGTTACACCATATAACGTAATACGTTATAACGTTATGCCATATAACGTATTACGATATAACGTTATACCATATAACGTTATACTATATAACGTAATACGTTACAACGTTATACCATATAACGTATTAGGTTATAACGTTATACCATATAACGTTATACTATATAACGTAATACGTTATAACGGTATACCAAATAACGTATTACGTTATAACGTTATACCATATAACGTATTACGTTATAACGTTATGCCATATAACGTATTACGATATAACGTCATACCATATAACGATATACTATAAAACGTAATACGTTATAACGTTATACCATAAACGTATTACGTTATAACGTTATACCATATAACGTACTACGATATAACGTTATACCATATAACGATATACTATATAACGTAATACGTTATAACGTTATACCATATAATGTATTACGTTATAACGTTATACCATATAGCGTTATACTATATAACGTAATACGTTATAACGTTATACCATATAACGTTTTACTATATAACATAATACGTTGTAACGTTATACCCTATAACGTTATACCATATAACGTATTACGTTATAACGTTATGCCATATAACGTATTACGATATAACGTTATACCATATAACGTTATACTATATAACGTAATACGTTACAACGTTATACCATATAACGAATTAGGTTATAACGTTATACCATATAACGTTATACTATATAACGTAATACGTTATAACGGTATACCAAATAACGTATTACGTTATAACGTTATACCATATAACGTATTACGTTATAACGTTATGCCATATAACGTATTACGATATAACGTTATACCATATAACGTTATACTATATAACGTAATACGTTACAACGTTATACCATATAACGTATTAGGTTATAACGTTATACCATATAACGTTATACTATATAACGTAATACGTTATAACGGTATACCAAATAACGTATTACGTTATAACGTTATACCATATAACGTTATACCTTATAACGTATTGCGTTATAACGTTATACCATATAACGTTATACCATGTAACTTATACGTTATAACGTTATACTATATAACTTATACGTTATAACGTTATACTATATAACGTAATACGTTGTAACGTTGTACCATATAACGCTATACTATATAACGTAATAAGTTATAACGTTATACCATATAACGTATTAGGTTATAACGTTATACCATATAACGTTATACTATATAACGTAATACGTTATAACGGTATACCAAATAACGTATTACGTTATAACGTTATACCATATAACGTTATACCATATAACGTATTGCGTTATAACGTTATACCATATAACGTTATACCATGTAACTTATACGTTATAACGTTATACTATATAACTTATACGTTATAACGTTATACTATATAACGTAATAAGTTGTAACGTTGTACCATATAACGCTATACTATATAACGTAATAAGTTATAACGTTATACCATATAACGTATTAGGTTATAACGTTATACCATATAACGTTATACCATATAACGTTATACTATATAACGTAATACGTTATAACGTTATACCATTTAACGTTATACTATATAACGTAATACGTTATAACGTTATGCCATATAACGTATTACGTTATAACGGTATACCAAATAAAGTTATACTATATAACGTAATACGTTATAACGTTATACCATATAACGTTATACTATATAACGTAATACCATATAACGTTATACTATAAAACGTAATACGTTATAACGTTATACCATAAACGTATTACGTTATAACGTTATACCATATAACGTACTACGATATAACGTTACACCATATAACGATATACTATATAACGTAATACGTTATAACGTTATACCATATAATGTATTACGTTATAACGTTATACCATATAGCGTTATACTATATAACGTAATACGTTATAACGTTATACCATATAACGTTTTACTATATAACGTAATACGTTATAACGTTATACCATATAACGTTATACTATATAATATAATACGTTATAACGTTATACTATATAACGTTATACTATATAACGTAATACCATATAACGTATTACGTTATAACGTTATACCATATAGCGTTATAATACATAACGTAATACGTTATAACGTTATACCATATAACGTTATACTATATACCGTAATACTTTATATCGTTATACCATATAACGTTGCACCATATAACGTTAAACTATATAACGTAATACGTTATAACGTTATACCATATAACGTTATACTATATAACGTGATACGTTATAACGTTATACCAAATAACGTATTACTTTATAACGTTATAACATATAACGTATTACGTTATAACCTTATACCATATAGCGTTATACTATATAACGTAATAAATTGTAACGTTATACCATATAACGTATTACGTTATAACGTTATACCATATAACGTATTACGATATAACGCTATACCATATAACGTTATACTATATAACGTAATACGTTATAACGTTATACTATATAACGTTATACTATATAACGTAATACCATATAACGCTATACTATATAACGTAGTACGTTATAACGTTATGCCATATAACGTATTACGTTATAACGGTATACCAAATAACGTTATACTATATAACGTAATACGTTATAACGTTATACCATATAACGTTATACTATATAACGTAATACCTTATAACGTTAAACCATATAACGTTATAATATATAACATAATACGTTGTAACGTTATACCATATAACGTTATACCATATAACGTATAACGTTATAACGTTATACCTTATAACGTAATACGATATAACGCTATACCATATAACGTTATACTATATAACGTAATAAGTTATAACGTTATACCATATAACGTTATACTATATGACATAATACGTTATAACGTTATACCATATAACGTTATACTATATACCGTAATACTTTATATCGTTATACCATATAACGTTATACCATATAACGTTAAAGTATATAACGTAATACGTTATAACGTACTACGATATAACGTTATACCATATCACGATATACTATATAACGTAATACGTTATAACGTTATACCATATAATGTATTACGTTATAACGTTATACCATATAGCGTTATACTATATAACGTAATACGTTATAACGTTATACCATATAACGTTATACTATATAACATAATACGTTATAACGTTATACTATATAACGTTATACTATATAACGTAATACCATATAACGTATTACGTTATAACGTTATACCATATAGCGTTATAATACATAACATAATACGTTATAACGTTATACCATATAACGTTATACTATATACCGTAATACTTTATATCGTTATACCATATAACGTTATACCATATAACGTTAAACTATATAACGTAATACGTTATAACGTTATACCATATAACGTTATACTATATAACGTAATACGTTATAACGTTATACCATATAACGTTATACCATATAACGTATAACGTTATAACGTTATACCATATAACGTATTACGATATAACGCTATACCATATAACGTTATACTATATAACGTAATACGTTATAACGTTATACCATATAACGTTATACTATATAACGATATACTATATAACGTAATACGTTGTAACGTTGTACCATATAACGCTATACTACATATCGTAATAAGTTACAACGTTATACCATATAACGTATTAGGTTATAACGTTATACCATATAACGTTATACCATATAAGGTTATACTATAAAACGTAATACGTTATAACGTTATACCATAAACGTATTACGTTATAACGTTATACCATATAACGTATTAGGTTATAACGTTATACCATATAACGTTATACCATATAACGATATACTATAAAACGTAATAAGTTATAACGTTATGCCATATAACGTATTACGTTATAACTTTATACCATATAGCGTTATACTATATAACGTAATACGTTGTAACGTTATACCATATAACGTTACACCATATAACGTAATACGTTATAACGTTATGCCATATAACGTATTACGATATAACGTTATACCATATAACGTTATACTATATAACGTAATACGTTACAACGTTATACCATATAACGTATTAGGTTATAACGTTATACCATATAACGTTATACTATATAACGTAATACGTTATAACGGTATACCAAATAACGTATTACGTTATAACGTTATACCATATAACGTATTACGTTATAACGTTATGCCATATAACGTATTACGATATAACGTCATACCATATAACGATATACTATAAAACGTAATACGTTATAACGTTATACCATAAACGTATTACGTTATAACGTTATACCATATAACGTACTACGATATAACGTTATACCATATAACGATATACTATATAACGTAATACGTTATAACGTTATACCATATAATGTATTACGTTATAACGTTATACCATATAGCGTTATACTATATAACGTAATACGTTATAACGTTATACCATATAACGTTTTACTATATAACATAATACGTTGTAACGTTATACCCTATAACGTTATACCATATAACGTATTACGTTATAACGTTATGCCATATAACGTATTACGATATAACGTTATACCATATAACGTTATACTATATAACGTAATACGTTACAACGTTATACCATATAACGAATTAGGTTATAACGTTATACCATATAACGTTATACTATATAACGTAATACGTTATAACGGTATACCAAATAACGTATTACGTTATAACGTTATACCATATAACGTATTACGTTATAACGTTATGCCATATAACGTATTACGATATAACGTTATACCATATAACGTTATACTATATAACGTAATACGTTACAACGTTATACCATATAACGTATTAGGTTATAACGTTATACCATATAACGTTATACTATATAACGTAATACGTTATAACGGTATACCAAATAACGTATTACGTTATAACGTTATACCATATAACGTTATACCTTATAACGTATTGCGTTATAACGTTATACCATATAACGTTATACCATGTAACTTATACGTTATAACGTTATACTATATAACTTATACGTTATAACGTTATACTATATAACGTAATACGTTGTAACGTTGTACCATATAACGCTATACTATATAACGTAATAAGTTATAACGTTATACCATATAACGTATTAGGTTATAACGTTATACCATATAACGTTATACCATATAACGTTATACTATATAACGTAATACGTTATAACGTTATACCATATAACGTTATACTATATAACGGTATACTATATAACGTAATACGTTGTAACGTTGTACCATATAACGCTATACTACATAACGTAATAAGTTACAACGTTATACCATATAACGTATTAGGTTATAACGTTATACCATATAACGTCATACCATATAACGTTATACTATAAAACGTAATACGTTATAACGTTATACCATAAACGTATTACGTTATAACGTTATACCATATAACGTACTACGATATAACGTTATACCATGTAACGATATACTATATAACGTAATACGTTATAACGTTATACCATATAATGTATTACGTTATAACGTTATACCATATAGCGTTATACTATATAACGTAATACGTTATAACGTTATACCATATAACGTTATACTATATAACATAATACGTTGTAACGTTATACCCTATAACGTTATACCATATAACGTATTACGTTATAACGTTATGCCATATAACGTATTACGATATAACGTTATACCATATAACGTTATACTATATAACGTAATACGTTACAACGTTATACCATATAACGTATTAGGTTATAACGTTATACCATATAACGTTATACTATATAACGTAATACGTTATAACGGTATACCAAATAACCTATTACGTTATAACGATATACCATATAACGTTATACCATCTAACGTATTAGGTTATAACGTTATACCATATAACGTCATACCATATAACGTTATACTATAAAACGTAATACGTTATAACGTTATACCATAAACGTATTACGTTATAACGTTATACCATATAACGTACTACGATATAACGTTATACCATGTAACGATATACTATATAACGTAATACGTTATAACGTTATACCATATAATGTATTACGTTATAACGTTATACCATATTGCGTTATACTATATAACGTAATACGTTATAACGTTATACCATATAACGTTATACTATATAACATAATACGTTGTAACGTTATACCCTATAACGTTATACCATATAACGTATTACGTTATAACGTTATGCCATATAACGTATTAAGATATAACGTTATACCATATAACGTTATACTATATAACGTAATAAGTTATAACGTTATACCATATAACGTATTAGGTTATAACGTTATACCATATAACGTTATACCATATAACGTTATACTATATAACGTAATACGTTATAACGTTATACCATATAACGTTATACTATATAACGTAATACGTTATAACGTTATGCCATATAACGTATTACGTTATAACGGTATACCAAATAACGTTATACTATATAACGTAATACGTTATAACGTTATACCATATAACGTTATACTATATAACGTAATACGTTATAACGTTATACCATATAACGTATTACGTTATAACGTTATACCATATAACGTTATACTATATAACGTGATACCATATAACGCTATACTGTATAACGTAATACGTTATAACGTTATACCATATAACGAATTTGGTTATAACGTAATACCATATAACGTTATACCATATAACGTTATACTATATAACGTAATACGTTATAACGTTATACCGTATAACGTATTAGGTTATAACGTAATACCATATAACGTTATACTATATAACGTAATACGTTATAACATTATACCATATAACGTATTAGGTTATAACGTTATACCATATAACGTTATACTATATAACGTTAAACTATATAACGTAATACGTTATAACGTTATACCATATAACGTTAAACTATATAACGTAATACGTTATAACGTTATACCATATAACGAGATACTATATACCGTAATACCATATAACGTTATACTATATAACGTAATTCGTTATAACGTTATACCATATAACGTTATTCTATATAACGTAATACGTTATAACATTATACCAAATAACGTATTACGTTATAACGTTATACCATATAACGTATTACGTTATAACGTTATACCATATAGCGTTATACTATATATCGTAATACGTTATAACGTTATACCATATAACGTTATACTATATAACGTAATACGTTGTAACGTTATACCATATAACGTTATGCTATATAACATAATACGTTGTAACGTTATACCATATAACGTTATACCATATAACGTATTACCATACAACGTCATACCATATAACGTAATACGTTATAACGTTATATCATATAACGTTATACCATATAACGTCATACCATATGCCGTAATACGTTATAACCTTATACCATATAACGTTATACTATAAAACGTAATACGTTATAACGTTATACCATATTACGTCATACCGTATAACGTTATACTATATAACGTATAACGTTATAACGTTATACCACATAACGAGATACTATATACCGTAATACATTATAACGTTATACCATATAACGTTATACCATATAACGTTATACCATATAACGTATTGCGTTATAACGTTATACCATATAACGTTATACCATGTAACTTATACGTTACAACGTTATACCATATAACGTTATACTATATAACGTAATACGTTATACCGTTATACCATATAATGTATTACGTTATAACGTTATACCATATAACTTTATACCATACAACGTCATACCATATAACGTAATACGTTATAACGTTATATCATATAACGTTATACCATATAACGTTATACTATATAACGTTATAAAATATAACGTATTAGGTTATAACGCTATACCATATAACGTTATACTATATAACGTAATACGTTATAACGTTATACCATATAACGTATTACGTTATAACGTTATACCATATAACGTTATACCATATAACGTGATACCATATAACGCTATACTATATAACGTAATACGTTATAACGTTATACCATATAACGTATTAGGTTATAACGTAATACCATATAACGTTATACTATATAACATAATTCGTTATGACGTTATACCATATAACGTATTAGGTTATGACGTTATACCATATAACGTTATACTATATAACATAATACGTTGTTACGTTATACCATATAACGTTATACCATATAACGTATTACGTTATAACGTTATACCATATAACGTATTACGATATAACGCTATACCATATAACGTTATACTATATAACGTAATACGTTATAACGTTATACTATATAACGTTATACTATATAACGTAATACCATATAACGCTATACTATATAACGTAATACGTTATAACGTTATACCATATAACGTATTAGGTTATAACGTAATACCATATAACGTTATACTATATAACATAATTCGTTATGACGTTATACCATATAACGTATTAGGTTATGACGTTATACCATATAACGTTATACTATATAACATAATACGTTGTTACGTTATACCATATAACGTTATACCATATAACGTATTACGTTATAACGTTATACCATATAACGTATTACGATATAACGCTATACCATATAACGTTATACTATATAACGTAATACGTTATAACGTTATACTATATAACGTTATACTATATAACGTAATACCATATAACGTTATACCATATAACGTATTACGTTTTAACGTTATACCATATAACGTATTACGTTATAACGTTATACCATATAGCGTTATAATACATAACGTAATACGTTATAACGTTATACCATATAACGTTATACTATATACCGTAATACTTTATATCGTTATACCATATAACGTTATACCATATAACGTTAAACTATATAACGTAATACGTTATAACGTTATACCATATAGCGTTATACTATATAACGTGATACGTTATAACGTTATACCAAATAACGTATTACTTTATAACGTTATACCATATAACGTATTACGTTATAACGTTATACCATATAGCGTTATACTATATAACGTAATACGTTATAACGTTATACCATATAACGTTATACTATATAACGTAATACGTTATAACGTTATACCATATAACGTTATACTATATAACATAATACGTTGTAACGTTATACCATATAACGTTATACCATATAACGTAACACGTTATAACCTTATACCATATAACGTTATACTATATAACGTAATACGTTGAAACGTTATACCATATAACGATATACTATATAACGTAATACGTTATAACGTTATACCATATAATGTATTACGTTATAACGTTATACCATATAGCGTTATACTATATAACGTAATACGTTATAACGTTATACCATATAACGTTTTACTATATAACATAATACGTTGTAACGTTATACCCTATAACGTTATACCATATAACGTATTACGTTATAACGTTATGCCATATAACGTATTACGATATAACGTTATACCATATAACGTTATACTATATAACGTAATACGTTACAACGTTATACCATATAACGAATTAGGTTATAACGTTATACCATATAACGTTATACTATATAACGTAATACGTTATAACGGTATACCAAATAACGTATTACGTTATAACGTTATACCATATAACGTTATACCATATAACGTATTGCGTTATAACGTTATACCATATAACGTTATACCATGTAACTTATACGTTATAACGTTATACTATATAACTTATACGTTATAACGTTATACTATATAACGTAAGAAGTTGTAACGTTGTACCATATAACGCTATACTATATAACGTAATAAGTTATAACGTTATACCATATAACGTATTAGGTTATAACGTTATACCATATAACGTTATACCATATAACGTTATACTATATAACGTAATACGTTATAACGTTATACCATTTAACGTTATACTATATAACGTAATACGTTATAACGTTATGCCATATAACGTATTACGTTATAACGGTATACCAAATAAAGTTATACTATATAACGTAATACGTTATAACGTTATACCATATAACGTTATACTATATAACGTAATACCATATAACGTTATACTATAAAACGTAATACGTTATAACGTTATACCATAAACGTATTACGTTATAACGTTATACCATATAACGTACTACGATATAACGTTATACCATATAACGATATACTATATAACGTAATACGTTATAACGTTATACCATATAATGTATTACGTTATAACGTTATACCATATAGCGTTATACTATATAACGTAATACGTTATAACGTTATACCATATAACGTTTTACTATATAACGTAATACGTTATAACGTTATACCATATAACGTTATACTATATAATATAATACGTTATAACGTTATACTATATAACGTTATACTATATAACGTAATACCATATAACGTATTACGTTATAACGTTATACCATATAGCGTTATAATACATAACGTAATACGTTATAACGTTATACCATATAACGTTATACTATATACCGTAATACTTTATATCGTTATACCATATAACGTTGTACCATATAACGTTAAACTATATAACGTAATACGTTATAACGTTATACCATATAACGTTATACTATATAACGTGATACGTTATAACGTTATACCAAATAACGTATTACTTTATAACGTTATAACATATAACGTATTACGTTATAACCTTATACCATATAGCGTTATACTATATAACGTAATACGTTGTAACGTTATACCATATAACGTATTACGTTATAACGTTATACCATATAACGTATTACGATATAACGCTATACCATATAACGTTATACTATATAACGTAATACGTTATAACGTTATACTATATAACGTTATACTATATAACGTAATACCATATAACGCTATACTATATAACGTAGTACGTTATAACGTTATGCCATATAACGTATTACGTTATAACGGTATACCAAATAACGTTATACTATATAACGTAATACGTTATAACGTTATACCATATAACGTTATACTATATAACGTAATACCTTATAACGTTATACCATATAACGTTATAATATATAACATAATACGTTGTAACGTTATACCATATAACGTTATACCATATAACGTATAACGTTATAACGTTATACCTTATAACGTAATACGATATAACGCTATACCATATAACGTTATACTATATAACGTAATAAGTTATAACGTTATACCATATAACGTTATACTATATGACATAATACGTTATAACGTTATACCATATAACGTTATACTATATACCGTAATACTTTATATCGTTATACCATATAACGTTATACCATATAACGTTAAAGTATATAACGTAATACGTTATAACGTACTACGATATAACGTTATACCATATAACGATATACTATATAACGTAATACGTTATAACGTTATACCATATAATGTATTACGTTATAACGTTATACCATATAGCGTTATACTATATAACGTAATACGTTATAACGTTATACCATATAACGTTATACTATATAACATAATACGTTATAACGTTATACTATATAACGTTATACTATATAACGTAATACCATATAACGTATTACGTTATAACGTTATACCATATAGCGTTATAATACATAACATAATACGTTATAACGTTATACCATATAACGTTATACTATATACCGTAATACTTTATATCGTTATACCATATAACGTTATACCATATAACGTTAAACTATATAACGTAATACGTTATAACGTTATACCATATAACGTTATACTATATAACGTAATACGTTATAACGTTATACCATATAACGTTATACCATATAACGTATAACGTTATAACGTTATACCATATAACGTATTACGATATAACGCTATACCATATAACGTTATACTATATAACGTAATACGTTATAACGTTATACCATATAACGTTATACTATATAACGATATACTATATAACGTAATACGTTGTAACGTTGTACCATATAACGCTATACTACATAACGTAATAAGTTACAACGTTATACCATATAACGTATTAGGTTATAACGTTATACCATATAACGTTATACCATATAAGGTTATACTATAAAACGTAATACGTTATAACGTTATACCATAAACGTATTACGTTATAACGTTATACCATATAACGTATTAGGTTATAACGTTATACCATATAACGTTATACCATATAACGATATACTATAAAACGTAATAAGTTATAACGTTATGCCATATAACGTATTACGTTATAACTTTATACCATATAGCGTTATACTATATAACGTAATACGTTGTAACGTTATACCATATAACGTTACACCATATAACGTAATACGTTATAACGTTATGCCATATAACGTATTACGATATAACGTTATACCATATAACGTTATACTATATAACGTAATACGTTACAACGTTATACCATATAACGTATTAGGTTATAACGTTATACCATATAACGTTATACTATATAACGTAATACGTTATAACGGTATACCAAATAACGTATTACGTTATAACGTTATACCATATAACGTATTACGTTATAACGTTATGCCATATAACGTATTACGATATAACGTCATACCATATAACGATATACTATAAAACGTAATACGTTATAACGTTATACCATAAACGTATTACGTTATAACGTTATACCATATAACGTACTACGATATGACGTTATACCATATAACGATATACTATATAACGTAATACGTTATAACGTTATACCATATAATGTATTACGTTATAACGTTATACCATATAGCGTTATACTATATAACGTAATACGTTATAACGTTATACCATATAACGTTTTACTATATAACATAATACGTTGTAACGTTATACCCTATAACGTTATACCATATAACGTATTACGTTATAACGTTATGCCATATAACGTATTACGATATAACGTTATACCATATAACGTTATACTATATAACGTAATACGTTACAACGTTATACCATATAACGAATTAGGTTATAACGTTATACCATATAACGTTATACTATATAACGTAATACGTTATAACGGTATACCAAATAACGTATTACGTTATAACGTTATACCATATAACGTATTACGTTATAACGTTATGCCATATAACGTATTACGATATAACGTTATACCATATAACGTTATACTATATAACGTAATACGTTACAACGTTATACCATATAACGTATTAGGTTATAACGTTATACCATATAACGTTATACTATATAACGTAATACGTTATAACGGTATACCAAATAACGTATTACGTTATAACGTTATACCATATAACGTTATACCTTATAACGTATTGCGTTATAACGTTATACCATATAACGTTATACCATGTAACTTATACGTTATAACGTTATACTATATAACTTATACGTTATAACGTTATACTATATAACGTAATACGTTGTAACGTTGTACCATATAACGCTATACTATATAACGTAATAAGTTATAACGTTATACCATATAACGTATTAGGTTATAACGTTATACCATATAACGTTATACCATATAACGTTATACTATATAACGTAATACGTTATAACGTTATACCATATAACGTTATACTATATAACGGTATACTATATAACGTAATACGTTGTAACGTTGTACCATATAACGCTATACTACATAACGTAATAAGTTACAACGTTATACCATATAACGTATTAGGTTATAACGTTATACCATATAACGTCATACCATATAACGTTATACTATAAAACGTAATACGTTATAACGTTATACCATAAACGTATTACGTTATAACGTTATACCATATAACGTACTACGATATAACGTTATACCATGTAACGATATACTATATAACGTAATACGTTATAACGTTATACCATATAATGTATTACGTTATAACGTTATACCATATAGCGTTATACTATATAACGTAATACGTTATAACGTTATACCATATAACGTTATACTATATAACATAATACGTTGTAACGTTATACCCTATAACGTTATACCATATAACGTATTACGTTATAACGTTATGCCATATAACGTATTACGATATAACGTTATACCATATAACGTTATACTATATAACGTAATACGTTACAACGTTATACCATATAACGTATTAGGTTATAACGTTATACCATATAACGTTATACTATATAACGTAATACGTTATAACGGTATACCAAATAACCTATTACGTTATAACGATATACCATATAACGTTATACCATCTAACGTATTAGGTTATAACGTTATACCATATAACGTCATACCATATAACGTTATACTATAAAACGTAATACGTTATAACGTTATACCATAAACGTATTACGTTATAACGTTATACCATATAACGTACTACGATATAACGTTATACCATGTAACGATATACTATATAACGTAATACGTTATAACGTTATACCATATAATGTATTACGTTATAACGTTATACCATATTGCGTTATACTATATAACGTAATACGTTATAACGTTATACCATATAACGTTATACTATATAACATAATACGTTGTAACGTTATACCCTATAACGTTATACCATATAACGTATTACGTTATAACGTTATGCCATATAACGTATTAAGATATAACGTTATACCATATAACGTTATACTATATAACGTAATAAGTTATAACGTTATACCATATAACGTATTAGGTTATAACGTTATACCATATAACGTTATACCATATAACGTTATACTATATAACGTAATACGTTATAACGTTATACCATATAACGTTATACTATATAACGTAATACGTTATAACGTTATGCCATATAACGTATTACGTTATAACGGTATACCAAATAACGTTATACTATATAACGTAATACGTTATAACGTTATACCATATAACGTTATACTATATAACGTAATACGTTATAACGTTATACCATATAACGTATTACGTTATAACGTTATACCATATAACGTTATACTATATAACGTGATACCATATAACGCTATACTGTATAACGTAATACGTTATAACGTTATACCATATAACGAATTTGGTTATAACGTAATACCATATAACGTTATACCATATAACGTTATACTATATAACGTAATACGTTATAACGTTATACCGTATAACGTATTAGGTTATAACGTAATACCATATAACGTTATACTATATAACGTAATACGTTATAACATTATACCATATAACGTATTAGGTTATAACGTTATACCATATAACGTTATACTATATAACGTTAAACTATATAACGTAATACGTTATAACGTTATACCATATAACGTTAAACTATATAACGTAATACGTTATAACGTTATACCATATAACGAGATACTATATACCGTAATACCATATAACGTTATACTATATAACGTAATTCGTTATAACGTTATACCATATAACGTTATTCTATATAACGTAATACGTTATAACATTATACCAAATAACGTATTACGTTATAACGTTATACCATATAACGTATTACGTTATAACGTTATACCATATAGCGTTATACTATATATCGTAATACGTTATAACGTTATACCATATAACGTTATACTATATAACGTAATACGTTGTAACGTTATACCATATAACGTTATGCTATATAACATAATACGTTGTAACGTTATACCATATAACGTTATACCATATAACGTATTACCATACAACGTCATACCATATAACGTAATACGTTATAACGTTATATCATATAACGTTATACCATATAACGTCATACCATATGCCGTAATACGTTATAACCTTATACCATATAACGTTATACTATAAAACGTAATACGTTATAACGTTATACCATATTACGTCATACCGTATAACGTTATACTATATAACGTATAACGTTATAACGTTATACCACATAACGAGATACTATATACCGTAATACATTATAACGTTATACCATATAACGTTATACCATATAACGTTATACCATATAACGTATTGCGTTATAACGTTATACCATATAACGTTATACCATGTAACTTATACGTTACAACGTTATACCATATAACGTTATACTATATAACGTAATACGTTATACCGTTATACCATATAATGTATTACGTTATAACGTTATACCATATAACTTTATACCATACAACGTCATACCATATAACGTAATACGTTATAACGTTATATCATATAACGTTATACCATATAACGTTATACTATATAACGTTATAAAATATAACGTATTAGGTTATAACGCTATACCATATAACGTTATACTATATAACGTAATACGTTATAACGTTATACCATATAACGTATTACGTTATAACGTTATACCATATAACGTTATACCATATAACGTGATACCATATAACGCTATACTATATAACGTAATACGTTATAACGTTATACCATATAACGTATTAGGTTATAACGTAATACCATATAACGTTATACTATATAACATAATTCGTTATGACGTTATACCGTATAACGTATTAGGTTATGACGTTATACCATATAACGTTATACTATATAACATAATACGTTGTTACGTTATACCATATAACGTTATACCATATAACGTATTACGTTATAACGTTATACCATATAACGTATTACGATATAACGCTATACCATATAACGTTATACTATATAACGTAATACGTTATAACGTTATACTATATAACGTTATACTATATAACGTAATACCATATAACGCTATACTATATAACGTAATACGTTATAACGTTATACCATATAACGTATTAGGTTATAACGTAATACCATATAACGTTATACTATATAACATAATTCGTTATGACGTTATACCATATAACGTATTAGGTTATGACGTTATACCATATAACGTTATACTATATAACATAATACGTTGTTACGTTATACCATATAACGTTATACCATATAACGTATTACGTTATAACGTTATACCATATAACGTATTACGATATAACGCTATACCATATAACGTTATACTATATAACGTAATACGTTATAACGTTATACTATATAACGTTATACTATATAACGTAATACCATATAACGTTATACCATATAACGTATTACGTTTTAACGTTATACCATATAACGTATTACGTTATAACGTTATACCATATAGCGTTATAATACATAACGTAATACGTTATAACGTTATACCATATAACGTTATACTATATACCGTAATACTTTATATCGTTATACCATATAACGTTATACCATATAACGTTAAACTATATAACGTAATACGTTATAACGTTATACCATATAGCGTTATACTATATAACGTGATACGTTATACCGTTATACCATATAATGTATTACGTTATAACGTTATACCATATAACTTTATACCATACAACGTCATACCATATAACGTAATACGTTATAACGTTATATCATATAACGTTATACCATATAACGTTATACTATATAACGTTATAAAATATAACGTATTAGGTTATAACGCTATACCATATAACGTTATACTATATAACGTAATACGTTATAACGTTATACCATATAACGTATTACGTTATAACGTTATACCATATAACGTTATACTATATAACGTGATACCATATAACGCTATACTGTATATCGTAATACGTTATAACGTTATACCATATAACGTATTAGGTTATAACGTAATACCATATAACGTTATACTATATAACATAATTCGTTATGACGTTATACCATATAACGTATTAGGTTATGACGTTATACCATATAACGTTATACTATATAACATAATACGTTGTAACGTTATACCATATAACGTTATACCATATAACGTATTACGTTATAACGTTATACCATATAACGTATTACGATATAACGCTATACCATATAACGTTGTACTATATAACGTAATACGTTATAACGTTATACTATATAACGTTATACTATATAACGTAATACCATATAACGCTATACTATATAACGTAATACGTTATAACGTTATACCATATAACGTATTAGTTTATGACGTTATACCATATAATGTTATACTATAGAACGTAATACGTTATAACGTTATACCAAACAGCGTATTACGTTATAACGTTATACCATATAACGTATTACGTTTTAACGTTATACCATATAACGTATTACGTTATAACGTTATAGCATATAGCGTTATAATACATAACGTAATACGTTATAACGTTATACCATATAACGTTATACTATATACCGTAATACTTTATATCGTTATACCATATAACGTTATACCATATAACGTTAAACTATATAACGTAATACGTTATAACGTTATACCATATAACGTTATACTATATAACGTGATACGTTATAACGTTATACCAAATAACGTATTACTTTATAACGTTATACCATATAACGTATTACGTTATAACGTTATACCATATAGCGTTATACTATATAACGTAATACGTTATAACGTTATACCATATAACGTATTAGGTTATAACGTAATACCATATAACGTTATACTATATAACATAATTCGTTATGACGTTATACCATATAACGTATTAGGTTATGACGTTATACCATATAACGTTATACTATATAACATAATACGTTGTAACGTTATACCATATAACGTATTACGTTATAACGTTATACCATATAACGTATTACGATATAACGCTATACCATATAACGTTATACTATATAACGTAATACGTTATAACGTTATACTATATAACGTTATACTATATAACGTAATATTATACCATATAACGCTATACTATATAACGTAATACGTTATAACTTTATGCCATATAACGTATTACGTTATAACGGTATACCAAATAACGTTATACTATATAACGTAATACGTTATAACGTTATACCATATAACGTTATACTATATAACGTAATACCTTATAACGTTATACCATATAACGTTATACTATATAACATAATACGTTGTAACGTTATGCCATATAAAGTTATACCATATAACGTATAACGTTATAACGTTATACCATATAACGTAATACGATATAACGCTATACCATATAACGTTATACTATATAACGTAATACGTTATAACGTTATACCATATAACGTTATACTATATAACATAATACGTTGTAACGTTATACCATATAACGTTAAACCGTATAACGTATAACGTCATAACGTCATAACATATAACGTCATACCGTATAACGTTATACTATATAACGTATTACGTTATAACGTAATACCATATAACGTTATACTATATAACATAATACGCTGTAACCTTATACCATATAACGTTATACCATATAACGTATTACGTTATAACGTTATGCCATATAACGTATCACGATATAACGTTATACAATATAACGTTATACTATATAACGTAATACGTTATAACGTTATACCATATAACGTTATACTATATAACGTAATACGTTATAACGTTATACCATATAACGTTATACTATATAACGATATACTATATAACGTAATACGTTGTAACGTTGTACCATATAACGCTATACTACATAACGTAATAAGTTACAACGTTATACCATATAACGTATTAGGTTATAACGTTATACCATATAACGTATTACGTTATAACGTTATACCATATAGCGTTATAATACATAACGTAATACGTTATAACGTTATACCATATAACGTTATACTATATACCGTAATACTTTATATCGTTATACCATATAACGTTATACCATATAACGTTAAACTATATAACGTAATACGTTATAACGTTATACCATATAACGTATTACGTTATAACGTTATACCATATAACGTTATACTATATAACGTTATACCATATAGCGTTATAATACATAACGTAATACGTTATAACGTTATACCATATAACGTTATACTATATACCGTAATACTTTATATCGTTATACCATATAACGTTATACCATATAACGTTAAACTATATAACGTATTACGTTATAACGTTATGCCATATAACGTATTACGATATAACGTTATACAATATAACGTTATACTATATAACGTAATACGTTATAACGTTATACCATATAACGTTATACTATATAACGTAATACGTTATAACGTTATACCATATAACGTTATACTATATAACGGTATACTATATAACGTAATACGTTGTAACGTTGTACCATATAACGCTATACTACATAACGTAATAAGTTACAACGTTATACCATATAACGTATTAGGTTATAACGTTATACCATATAACGTCATACCATATAACGTTATACTATAAAACGTAATACGTTATAACGTTATACTATATAACGTAATACGTTGTAACGTTGTACCATATAACGCTATACTATATAACGTAATAAGTTATAACGTTATACCATATAACGTATTAGGTTATAACGTTATACCATATAACGTTATACCTTATAACGTTATACTATATAACGTAATACGTTATAACGTTATACCATATAACGTTATACTATATAACGTAATACGTTATAACGTTATGCCATATAACGTATTACGTTATAACGGTATACCAAATAACGTTATACTATATAACGTAATACGTTATAACGTTATACCATATAACGTTATACTATATAACGTAATACGTTATAACGTTATACCATATAACGTATTACGTTATAACGTTATACCATATAACGTTATACTATATAACGTGATACCATATAACGCTATACTGTATAACGTAATACGTTATAACGTTATACCATATAACGTATTAGGTTATAACGTAATACCATATAACGTTATACCATATAACGTTATACTATATAACGTAATACGTTATAACGTTATACCGTATAACGTATTAGGTTATAACGTAATACCATATAACGTTATACTATATAACGTAATACGTTATAACATTATACCATATAACGTATTAGGTTATAACGTTATACCATATAACGTTATACTATATAACGTTAAACTATATAACGTAATACGTTATAACGTTATACCATATAACGTTAAACTATATAACGTAATACGTTATAACGTTATACCATATAACGAGATACTATATACCGTAATACCATATAACGTTATACTATATAACGTAATTCGTTATAACGTTATACCATATAACGTTATTCTATATAACGTAATACGTTATAACATTATACCAAATAACGTATTACGTTATAACGTTATACCATATAACGTATTACGTTATAACGTTATACCATATAGCGTTATACTATATATCGTAATACGTTATAACGTTATACCATATAACGTTATACTATATAACGTAATACGTTGTAACGTTATACCATATAACGTTATCCTATATAACATAATACGTTGTAACGTTATACCATATAACGTTATACCATATAACGTATTACCATACAACGTCATACCATATAACGTAATACGTTATAACGTTATATCATATAACGTTATACCATATAACGTCATACCATATGCCGTAATACGTTATAACGTTATACCATATAACGTTATACTATATACCGTAATACTTTATATCGTTATACCATATAACGTTATACCATATAACGTTAAACTATATAACGTAATACGTTATAACGTTATACCATATAACGTTATACTATATAACGTGATACGTTATAACGTTATACCAAATAACGTATTACTTTATAACGTTATACCATATAACGTATTACGTTATAACGTTATACCATATAGCGTTATACTATATAACGTAATACGTTATAACGTTATACCATATAACGTATTAGGTTATAACGTAATACCATATAACGTTATACTATATAACATAATTCGTTATGACGTTATACCATATAACGTATTAGGTTATGACGTTATACCATATAACGTTATACTATATAACATAATACGTTGTAACGTTATACCATATAACGTATTACGTTATAACGTTATACCATATAACGTATTACGATATAACGCTATACCATATAACGTTATACTATATAACGTAATACGTTATAACGTTATACTATATAACGTTATACTATATAACGTAATATTATACCATATAACGCTATACTATATAACGTAATACGTTATAACTTTATGCCATATAACGTATTACGTTATAACGGTATACCAAATAACGTTATACTATATAACGTAATACGTTATAACGTTATACCATATAACGTTATACTATATAACGTAATACCTTATAACGTTATACCATATAACGTTATACTATATAACATAATACGTTGTAACGTTATGCCATATAAAGTTATACCATATAACGTATAACGTTATAACGTTATACCATATAACGTAATACGATATAACGCTATACCATATAACGTTATACTATATAACGTAATACGTTATAACGTTATACCATATAACGTTATACTATATAACATAATACGTTGTAACGTTATACCATATAACGTTAAACCGTATAACGTATAACGTCATAACGTCATAACATATAACGTCATACCGTATAACGTTATACTATATAACGTATTACGTTATAACGTAATACCATATAACGTTATACTATATAACATAATACGCTGTAACCTTATACCATATAACGTTATACCATATAACGTATTACGTTATAACGTTATGCCATATAACGTATCACGATATAACGTTATACAATATAACGTTATACTATATAACGTAATACGTTATAACGTTATACCATATAACGTTATACTATATAACGTAATACGTTATAACGTTATACCATATAACGTTATACTATATAACGATATACTATATAACGTAATACGTTGTAACGTTGTACCATATAACGCTATACTACATAACGTAATAAGTTACAACGTTATACCATATAACGTATTAGGTTATAACGTTATACCATATAACGTATTACGTTATAACGTTATACCATATAGCGTTATAATACATAACGTAATACGTTATAACGTTATACCATATAACGTTATACTATATACCGTAATACTTTATATCGTTATACCATATAACGTTATACCATATAACGTTAAACTATATAACGTAATACGTTATAACGTTATACCATATAACGTATTACGTTATAACGTTATACCATATAACGTTATACTATATAACGTTATACCATATAGCGTTATAATACATAACGTAATACGTTATAACGTTATACCATATAACGTTATACTATATACCGTAATACTTTATATCGTTATACCATATAACGTTATACCATATAACGTTAAACTATATAACGTATTACGTTATAACGTTATGCCATATAACGTATTACGATATAACGTTATACAATATAACGTTATACTATATAACGTAATACGTTATAACGTTATACCATATAACGTTATACTATATAACGTAATACGTTATAACGTTATACCATATAACGTTATACTATATAACGGTATACTATATAACGTAATACGTTGTAACGTTGTACCATATAACGCTATACTACATAACGTAATAAGTTACAACGTTATACCATATAACGTATTAGGTTATAACGTTATACCATATAACGTCATACCATATAACGTTATACTATAAAACGTAATACGTTATAACGTTATACTATATAACGTAATACGTTGTAACGTTGTACCATATAACGCTATACTATATAACGTAATAAGTTATAACGTTATACCATATAACGTATTAGGTTATAACGTTATACCATATAACGTTATACCTTATAACGTTATACTATATAACGTAATACGTTATAACGTTATACCATATAACGTTATACTATATAACGTAATACGTTATAACGTTATGCCATATAACGTATTACGTTATAACGGTATACCAAATAACGTTATACTATATAACGTAATACGTTATAACGTTATACCATATAACGTTATACTATATAACGTAATACGTTATAACGTTATACCATATAACGTATTACGTTATAACGTTATACCATATAACGTTATACTATATAACGTGATACCATATAACGCTATACTGTATAACGTAATACGTTATAACGTTATACCATATAACGTATTAGGTTATAACGTAATACCATATAACGTTATACCATATAACGTTATACTATATAACGTAATACGTTATAACGTTATACCGTATAACGTATTAGGTTATAACGTAATACCATATAACGTTATACTATATAACGTAATACGTTATAACATTATACCATATAACGTATTAGGTTATAACGTTATACCATATAACGTTATACTATATAACGTTAAACTATATAACGTAATACGTTATAACGTTATACCATATAACGTTAAACTATATAACGTAATACGTTATAACGTTATACCATATAACGAGATACTATATACCGTAATACCATATAACGTTATACTATATAACGTAATTCGTTATAACGTTATACCATATAACGTTATTCTATATAACGTAATACGTTATAACATTATACCAAATAACGTATTACGTTATAACGTTATACCATATAACGTATTACGATATAACGCTATACCATATAACGTTATACTATATAACGTAATACGTTATAACGTTATACTATATAACGTTATACTATATAACGTAATACCATATAACGCTATACTATATAACGTAATACGTTATAACGTTATACCATATAACGTATTAGGTTATAACGTAATACCATATAACGTTATACTATATAACATAATTCGTTATGACGTTATACCATATAACGTATTAGGTTATGACGTTATACCATATAACGTTATACTATATAACATAATACGTTGTTACGTTATACCATATAACGTTATACCATATAACGTATTACGTTATAACGTTATACCATATAACGTATTACGATATAACGCTATACCATATAATGTTATACTATATAACGTAATACGTTATAACGTTATACTATATAACGTTATACTATATAACGTAATACCATATAACGTTATACTATATAACGTAATACCATATAACGTTATACCATATAACGTATTACGTTTTAACGTTATACCATATAACGTATTACGTTATAACGTTATACCATATAGCGTTATAATACATAACGTAATACGTTATAACGTTATACCATATAACGTTATACTATATACCGTAATACTTTATATCGTTATACCATATAACGTTATACCATATAACGTTAAACTATATAACGTAATACGTTATAACGTTATACCATATAGCGTTATACTATATAACGTGATACGTTATAACGTTATACCAAATAACGTATTACTTTATAACGTTATACCATATAACGTATTACGTTATAACGTTATACCATATAGCGTTATACTATATAACGTAATACGTTATAACGTTATACCATATAACGTTATTCTATATAACGTAATACGTTATAACGTTATACCATATAACGTTATGCTATATAACATAATACGTTGTAACGTTATACCATATAACGTTATACCATATAACGTAACACGTTATAACCTTATACCATATAACGTTATACTATATAACGTAATACGTTGAAACGTTATACCATATAACGTTATACTATATAACGTAATACGTTATACCGTTATACCATATAATGTATTACGTTATAACGTTATACCATATAACTTTATACCATACAACGTCATACCATATAACGTAATACGTTATAACGTTATATCATATAACGTTATACCATATAACGTTATACTATATAACGTTATAAAATATAACGTATTAGGTTATAACGCTATACCATATAACGTTATACTATATAACGTAATACGTTATAACGTTATACCATATAACGTATTACGTTATAACGTTATACCATATAACGTTATACTATATAACGTGATACCATATAACGCTATACTGTATAACGTAATACGTTATAACGTTATACCATATAACGTATTAGGTTATAACGTAATACCATATAACGTTATACTATATAACGTAATACGTTATAACATTATACCATATAACGTATTACGATATAACGCTATACCATATAACGTTATACTATATAACGTAATACGTTATAACGTTATACTATATAACGTTATACTATATAACGTAATACCATATAACGCTATACTATATAACGTAATACGTTATAACGTTATACCATATAACGTATTAGTTTATGACGTTATACCATATAATGTTATACTATAGAACGTAATACGTTATAACGTTATACCAAACAGCGTATTACGTTATAACGTTATACCATATAACGTATTACGATATAACGTTATACCATATAGCGTTATAATACATAACGTAATACGTTATAACGTTATACCATATAACGTTATACTATATACCGTAATACTTTATATCGTTATACCATATAACGTTATACCATATAACGTTAAACTATATAACGTAATACGTTATAACGTTATACCATATAACGTTATACTATATAACGTGATACGTTATAACGTTATACCAAATAACGTATTACTTTATAACGTTATACCATATAACGTATTACGTTATAACGTTATACCATATAGCGTTATACTATATAACGTAATACGTTATAACGTTATACCATATAACGTATTAGGTTATAACGTAATACCATATAACGTTATACTATATAACATAATTCGTTATGACGTTATACCATATAACGTATTAGGTTATGACGTTATACCATATAACGTTATACTATATAACATAATACGTTGTAACGTTATACCATATAACGTATTACGTTATAACGTTATACCATATAACGTATTACGATATAACGCTATACCATATAACGTTATACTATATAACGTAATACGTTATAACGTTATACTATATAACGTTATACTATATAACGTTATACTATATAACGTAATACCATATAACGCTATACTATATAACGTAATACGTTATAACGTTATGCCATATAACGTATTACGTTATAACGGTATACCAAATAACGTTATACTATATAACGTAATACGTTATAACGTTATACCATATAACGTTATACTATATAACGTAATACCTTATAACGTTATACCATATAACGTTATACTATATAACATAATACGTTGTAACGTTATACCATATAACGTTATACCATATAACGTATAACGTTATAACGTTATACCATATAACGTAATACGATATAACGCTATACCATATAACGTTATACTATATAACGTAATACGTTATAACGTTATACCATATAACGTTATACTATATAACATAATACGTTGTAACGTTATACCATATAACGTTAAACCGTATAACGTATAACGTCATAACGTCATAACATATAACGTCATACCGTATAACGTTATACTATATAACGTATTACGTTATAACGTAATACCATATAACGTTATACTATATAACATAATACGCTGTAACTTTATACCATATAACGTTATACCATATAACGTATTACGTTATAACGTTATGCCATATAACGTATCACGATATAACGTTATACAATATAACGTTATACTATATAACGTAATACGTTATAACGTTATACCATATAACGTTATACTATATAACATAATACGTTGTAACGTTATACCATATAACGTTAAACCGTATAACGTATAACGTCATAACGTCATAACATATAACGTCATACCGTATAACGTTATACTATATAACGTATTACGTTATAACGTAATACCATATAACGTTATACTATATAACATAATACGCTGTAACTTTATACCATATAACGTTATACTATATAACGTAATACGTTATAACGTTATACTATATAACGTTATACTATATAACGTAATACCATATAACGCTATACTATATAACGTAATACGTTATAACGTTATGCCATATAACGTATTACGTTATAACGGTATACCAAATAACGTTATACTATATAACGTAATACGTTATAACGTTATACCATATAACGTTATACTATATAACGTAATACCTTATAACGTTATACCATATAACGTTATACTATATAACATAATACGTTGTAACGTTATACCATATAACGTTATACCATATAACGTATAACGTTATAACGTTATACCATATAACGTAATACGATATAACGCTATACCATATAACGTTATACTATATAACGTAATACGTTATAACGTTATACCATATAACGTTATACTATATAACATAATACGTTGTAACGTTATACCATATAACGTTAAACCGTATAACGTATAACGTCATAACGTCATAACATATAACGTCATACCGTATAACGTTATACTATATAACGTATTACGTTATAACGTAATACCATATAACGTTATACTATATAACATAATACGCTGTAACTTTATACCATATAACGTTATACCATATAACGTATTACGTTATAACGTTATGCCATATAACGTTATACTATATAACGTAATACGTTATAACGTTATACTATATAACGTTATACTATATAACGTAATACCATATAACGCTATACTATATAACGTAATACCTTATAACGTTATACCATATAACGTTATACTATATAACATAATACGTTGTAACGTTATACCATATAATGTATTACGTTTAAACGTTATACAATATAACGTTATACTATATAACGTAATACGTTATAACGTTATACCATATAACGTTATACTATATAACGTAATACGTTATAACGTTATACCATATAACGTTATACTATATAACGATATACTATATAACGTAATACGTTGTAACGTTGTACCATATAACGCTATACTACATAACGTAATAAGTTACAACGTTATACCATATAACGTATTAGGTTATAACGTTATACCATATAACGTCATACCATATAACGTTATACTATAAAACGTAATACGTTATAACGTTATACCATAAACGTATTACGTTATAACGTTATACCATATAACGTACTACGATATAACGTTATACCATGTAACGATATACTATATAACGTAATACGTTATAACGTTATACCATATAATGTATTACGTTTAAACGTTATACCATATAGCGTTATACTATATAACGTAATACGTTAAAACGTTATACCATATAACGTTATACTATATAACATAATACGTTGTAACGTTATACCCTATAACGTTATACCATATAACGTATTACGTTATAACGTTATGCCATATAACGTATTACGATATAAAGTTATACCATATAACGTTATACTATATAACGTAATACGTTACAACGTTATACCATATAACGTATTAGGTTATAACGTTATACCATATAACGTTATACTATATAACGTAATACGTTATAACGGTATACCAAATAACGTATTACGTTATAACGTTATACCATATAACGTTATACCATATAACGTATTGCGTTATAACGTTATACCATATAACGTTATACCATATAACGTTATACCATGTAACTTATACGTTATAACGTTATACTATATAACTTATACGTTATAACGTTATACTATATAACGTAATACGTTGTAACGTTGTACCATATAACGCCATACTATATAACGTAATAAGTTATAACGTTATACCATATAACGTATTAGGTTATAACGTTATACCATATAACGTTATACCATATAACGTTATACTATATAACGTAATACGTTATAACGTTATACCATATAACGTTATACTATATAACGTAATACGTTATAACGTTATGCCATATAACGTGTTACGTTATAACGGTATACCAAATAACGTTATACTATATAACGTAATACGTTATAACGTTATACCATATAACGTTATACTATATAACGTAATACCATATAACGTTATACTATATAACGTAATACGTTATAACGTTATACCGTATAACGTATTAGGTTATAACGTAATACCATATAACGTTATACTATATAACGTAATACGTTATAACATTATACCATATAACGTATTAGGTTATAACGTTATACCATATAACGTTATACTATATAACGTTAAACTATATAACGTAATACGTTATAACGTTATACCATATAACGTTAAACTATATAACGTAATACGTTATAACGTTATACCATATAACGAGATACTATATACCGTAATACCATATAACGTTATACTATATAACGTAATTCGTTATAACGTTATACCATATAACGTTATACTATATAACGTTAAACTATATAACGTAATACGTTATAACGTTATACCATATAACGTTAAACTATATAACGTAATACGTTATAACGTTATACCATATAACGTTATACTATATAACGTGATACGTTATAACGTTATACCAAATAACGTATTACTTTATAACGTTATACCATATAACGTATTACGTTATAACGTTATACCATATAGCGTTATACTATATAACGTAATACGTTATTACGTTATACCATATAACGTATTAGGTTATGACGTTATACCATATAACGTTATACTATATAACATAATACGTTGTAACGTTATACCATATAACGTATTACGTTATAACGTTATACCATATAACGTATTACGATATAACGCTATACCATATAACGTTATACTATATAACGTAATACGTTATAACGTTATACTATATAACGTTATACTATATAACGTAATACCATATAACGCTATACTATATAACGTAATACCTTATAACGTTATACCATATAACGTTATACTATATAACATAATACGTTGTAACGTTATACCATATAACGTTATACCATATAACGTATAACGTTATAACGTTATACCATATAACGTAATACGATATAACGCTATACCATATAACGTTATACTATATAACATAATACGTTGTAACGTTATACCATATAACGTTAAACCGTATAACGTATAACGTCATAACGTCATAACATATAACGTCATACCGTATAACGTTATACTATATAACGTATTACGTTATAACGTAATACCATATAACGTTATACTATATAACATAATACGCTGTAACTTTATACCATATAACGTTATACCATATAACGTATTACGTTATAACGTTATGCCATATAACGTATCACGATATAACGTTATACAATATAACGTTATACTATATAACGTAATACGTTATAACGTTATACCATATAACGTTATACTATATAACGTAATACGTTATAACGTTATACCATATAACGTTATACTATATAACGATATACTATATAACGTAATACGTTGTAACGTTGTACCATATAACGCTATACTACATAACGTAATAAGTTACAACGTTATACCATATAACGTATTAGGTTATAACGTTATACCATATAACGTCATACCATATAACGTTATACTATAAAACGTAATACGTTATAACGTTATACCATAAACGTATTACGTTATAACGTTATACCATATAACGTACTACGATATAACGTTATACCATGTAACGATATACTATATAACGTAATACGTTATAACGTTATACCATATAATGTATTACGTTTAAACGTTATACCATATAGCGTTATACTATATAACGTAATACGTTATAACGTTATACCATATAACGTTATACTATATAACATAATACGTTGTAACGTTATACCCTATAACGTTATACCATATAACGTATTACGTTATAACGTTATGCCATATAACGTATTACGATATAAAGTTATACCATATAACGTTATACTATATAACGTAATACGTTACAACGTTATACCATTTAACGTATTAGGTTATAACGTTATACCATATAACGTTATACTATATAACGTAATACGTTATAACGGTATACCAAATAACGTATTACGTTATAACGTTATACCATATAACGTTATACCATATAACGTATTGCGTTATAACGTTATACCATATAACGTTATACCATATAACGTTATACCATGTAACTTATACGTTATAACGTTATACTATATAACTTATACGTTTTAACGTTATACTATATAACGTAATACGTTGTAACGTTGTACCATATAACGCTATACAATATAACGTAATAAGTTATAACGTTATACCATATAACGTATTAGGTTATAACGTTATACCATATAACGTTATACCATATAACGTTATACTATATAACGTAATACGTTATAACGTTATACCATATAACGTTATACTATATAACGTAATACGTTATAACGTTATGCCATATAACGTATTACGTTATAACGGTATACCAAATAACGTTATACTATATAACGTAATACGTTATAACGTTATACCATATAACGTTATACTATATAACGTAATACCATATAACGTTATACTATATAACGTAATACGTTATAACGTTATACCGTATAACGTATTAGGTTATAACGTAATACCATATAACGTTATACTATATAACGTAATACGTTATAACATTATACCATATAACGTATTAGGTTATAACGTTATACCATATAACGTTATACTATATAACGTTAAACTATATAACGTAATACGTTATAACGTTATACCATATAACGTTAAACTATATAACGTAATACGTTATAACGTTATACCATATAACGAGATACTATATACCGTAATACCATATAACGTTATACTATATAACGTAATTCGTTATAACGTTATACCATATAACGTTATTCTATATAACGTAATACGTTATAACATTATACCAAATAACGTATTACGTTATAACGTTATACCATATAACGTATTACGTTATAACGTTATACCATATAACGTTATACTATATAACGTGATACCATATAACGCTATACTATATAACGTAATACGTTATAACGTTATACCATATAACGTATTAGGTTATAACGTAATACCATATAACGTTATACTATATAACATAATTCGTTATGACGTTATACCATATAACGTATTAGGTTATGACGTTATACCATATAACGTTATACTATATAACATAATACGTTGTTACGTTATACCATATAACGTTATACCATATAACGTATTACGTTATAACGTTATACCATATAACGTATTACGATATAACGCTATACCATATAACGTTATACTATATAACGTAATACGTTATAACGTTATACTATATAACGTTATACTATATAACGTAATACCATATAACGCTATACTATATAACGTAATACGTTATAACGTTATACCATATAACGTATTAGGTTATGACGTTATACCATATAATGTTATACTATAGAACGTAATACGTTATAACGTTATACCAAACAGCGTATTACGTTATAACGTTATACCATATAACGTATTACGTTTTAACGTTATACCATATAACGTATTACGTTATAACGTTATACCATATAGCGTTATAATACATAACGTAATACGTTATAACGTTATACCATATAACGTTATACTATATACCGTAATACTTTATATCGTTATACCATATAACGTTATACCATATAACGTTAAACTATATAACGTAATACGTTATAACGTTATACCATATAGCGTTATACTATATAACGTGATACGTTATAACGTTATACCAAATAACGTATTACTTTATAACGTTATACCATATAACGTATTACGTTATAACGTTATACCATATAGCGTTATACTATATAACGTAATACGTTATAACGTTATACCATATAACGTTATACTATATAACGTAATATGTTATAACGTTATACCATATAACGTTATACTATATAACATAATACGTTGTAACGTTATACCATATAACGTTATACCATATAACGTAACACGTTATAACCTTATTCCATATAACGTTATACTATAAAACGTAATACGTTATAACGTTATACCATATAACGTTATACTATATAACGTAATACGTTATAACGTTATACCATATAACGTATTACGTTATAACGTTATACCATATAGCGTTATACTATATAACGTAATACGTTATAACGTTATACCATATAACGTTATACTATATAACATAATACGTTGTAACGTTATACCATATAACGTATTACGTTATAACGTTATGCCATATAACGTATTACGATATAACGTTATACAATATAACGTTATACTATATAACGTAATACGTTATAACGTTATACCATATAACGTTATACTATATAACGTAATACGTTATAACGTTATACCATATAACGTTATACTATATAACGATATACTATATAACGTAATACGTTGTAACGTTGTACCATATAACGCTATACTACATAACGTAATAAGTTACAACGTTATACCATATAACGTATTAGGTTATAACGTTATACCATATAACGTTATACTATAAAACGTAATACGTTATAACGTTATACTATATAACGTAATACGTTGTAACGGTATACCAAATAACGTATTACGTTATAACGTTATACCATATAACGTTATACCATATAACGTATTGCGTTATAACGTTATACCATATAACGTTATACCATGTAACTTATACGTTATAACGTTATACTATATAACTTATACGTTATAACGTTATACTATATAACGTAATACGTTGTAACGTTGTACCATATAACGCTATACTATATAACGTAATAAGTTAAAACGTTATACCATATAACGTATTAGGTTATAACGTTATACCATATAACGTTATACCATATAACGTTATACTATAAAACGTAATAAGTTATAAAGTTATGGCATATAACGTATTACGTTATAACGTTATACCATATAGCGTTATACTATATAACGTAATACGTTGTAACGTTATACCATATAATGTTACACCATATAACGTAATACGTTATAACGTTATATCATATAACGTTATACCTTATAACGTCATACCATATACCGTAACACATTATAACCTTATACCATATAACGTTATACTATAAAACGTAATACGTTATAACGTTATACCATATAACGAGATACTATATGCCGTAATACATTATAACGTTATACCATATAACGTTATACCATATAACGTTATACCATATAACGTTATACCATATAACGTATTGCGTTATAACGTTATACCATATAACGTTATACCATGTAACTTTTACGTTATAACGTTATACCATATAACGTAATACCGTATAACATTATACTATATAACGTAATACGTTATAACGTTATACCATAAACGTATTACGTTATAACGTTATACCATATAGCGTTATACTATATAACGTAATAAGTTATAACGTTATACCATATAACGTTATACTATATAACGTAATACGTTATAACGTTATACCATATAACGTCATACCGTATAACGTTATACTATATAACGTAATACGTTATAACGTTATACCATATAACGTTATACTATATAACGTAATACCATATAACGCTATACTATATAACGTAATACGTTATAACGTTATACCATATAACGTATTAGGTTATAACGTAATACCATATAACGTTATACTATATAACGTAATACGTTATAACGTTATACCATATAACGTATTAGGTTATAACGTTATACCATATAACGTTATACTATATAACGTAATACCTTATAACGTTATACCATATAACGTTATACTATATAACATAATACGTTGTAACGTTATACCATATAACGTTATACCATATAACGTATAACGTTATAACGTTATACCATATAACGTATTACGATATAACGCTATACCATATAACGTTATACTATATAACGTAATACGTTATAACGTTATACCATATAACGTTATACTATATAACGATATACTATATAACGTAATACGTTGTAACGTTGTACCATATAACGCTATACTACATAACGTAATAAGTTACAACGTTATACCATATAACGTATTAGGTTATAACGTTATACCATATAACGTTATACCATATAAGGTTATACTATAAAACGTAATACGTTATAACGTTATACCATAAACGTATTACGTTATAACGTTATACCATATAACGTATTAGGTTATAACGTTATACCATATAACGTTATACCATATAACGATATACTATAAAACGTAATAAGTTATAACGTTATGCCATATAACGTATTACGTTATAACGTTATACCATATAGCGTTATACTATATAACGTAATACGTTGTAACGTTATACCACATAACGTTACACCATATAACGTAATACGTTATAACGATATATCATATAACGTTATACCTTATAACGTCATACCATATACCGTAACACAATATAACCTTATACCATATAACGTTATACTATAAAACGTAATACGTTATAACGTTATACCATATTACGTCATACCGTATAACGTTATACTATATAACGTATTACGTTATAACGTTATACCATATAACGAGATACTATATACCGTAATACATTATAACGTTATACCATATAACGTTCTGCCATATAACGTTATACCATATAACGTATTGCGTTATAACGTTATACCATATAACTTTATACCATGTAACTTATACGTTATAACGTTATATCATATAAGGTTATACCTTATATCGTCATACCATATAACGTAACACGTTATAACCTTATACCATATAACGTTATACTATAAAACGTAATACGTTATAACGTTATACCATATAACGTCATACCGTATAACATTATACTATATAACGTAATACGTTATAACGTTATACCATAAACGTATTACGTTATATCGTTATACCATATAACGTATTACGATATAACGTTATACCATATAACGATATACTATATAACATAATACGTTGTAACGTTATACCATATAACGTTATACCATATAACGTATTACGTTATAACGTTATGCCATATAACGTATTACGATATAACGTTATACCATATAACGTTATACTATATAACGTAATACGTTATAACGTTATACTATATAACGTTATACTATATAACGTAATACCATATAACGCTATACTATATAACGTAATACGTTATAACGTTATACCATATAACGTATTAGGTTATGACGTTATACCATATAATGTTATACTATAGAACGTAATACGTTATAACGTTATACCAAACAGCGTATTACGTTATAACGTTATACCATATAACGTATTACGTTTTAACGTTATACCATATAACGTATTACGTTATAACGTTATACCATATAGCGTTATAATACATAACGTAATACGTTATAACGTTATACCATATAACGTTATACTATATACCGTAATACTTTATATCGTTATACCATATAACGTTATACCATATAACGTTAAACTATATAACGTAATACGTTATAACGTTATACCATATAGCGTTATACTATATAACGTGATACGTTATAACGTTATACCAAATAACGTATTACTTTATAACGTTATACCATATAACGTATTACGTTATAACGTTATACCATATAGCGTTATACTATATAACGTAATACGTTATAACGTTATACCATATAACGTTATACTATATAACGTAATATGTTATAACGTTATACCATATAACGTTATACTATATAACATAATACGTTGTAACGTTATACCATATAACGTTATACCATATAACGTAACACGTTATAACCTTATACCATATAACGTTATACTATAAAACGTAATACGTTATAACGTTATACCATATAACGTTATACTATATAACGTAATACGTTATAACGTTATACCATATAACGTATTACGTTATAACGTTACACCATATAGCGTTATACTATATAACGTAATACGTTATAACGTTATACCATATAACGTTATACTATATAACATAATACGTTGTAACGTTATACCATATAACGTATTACGTTATAACGTTATGCCATATAACGTATTACGATATAACGTTATACAATATAACGTTATACTATATAACGTAATACGTTATAACGTTATACCATATAACGTTATACTATATAACGTAATACGTTATAACGTTATACCATATAACGTTATACTATATAACGATATACTATATAACGTAATACGTTGTAACGTTGTACCATATAACGCTATACTACATAACGTAATAAGTTACAACGTTATACCATATAACGTATTAGGTTATAACGTTATACCATATAACGTTATACTATAAAACGTAATACGTTATAACGTTATACTATATAACGTAATACGTTATAACGGTATACCAAATAACGTATTACGTTATAACGTTATACCATATAACGTTATACCATATAACGTATTGCGTTATAACGTTATACCATATAACGTTATACCATGTAACTTATACGTTATAACGTTATACTATATAACTTATACGTTATAACGTTATACTATATAACGTAATACGTTGTAACGTTGTACCATATAACGCTATACTATATAACGTAATAAGTTAAAACGTTATACCATATAACGTATTAGGTTATAACGTTATACCATATAACGTTATACCATATAACGTTATACTATAAAACGTAATAAGTTATAAAGTTATGGCATATAACGTATTACGTTATAACGTTATACCATATAGCGTTATACTATATAACGTAATACGTTGTAACGTTATACCATATAATGTTACACCATATAACGTAATACGTTATAACGTTATATCATATAACGTTATACCTTATAACGTCATACCATATACCGTAACACATTATAACCTTATACCATATAACGTTATACTATAAAACGTAATACGTTATAACGTTATACCATATAACGAGATACTATATGCCGTAATACATTATAACGTTATACCATATAACGTTATACCATATAACGTTATACCATATAACGTTATACCATATAACGTATTGCGTTATAACGTTATACCATATAACGTTATACCATGTAACTTTTACGTTATAACGTTATACCATATAACGTAATACCGTATAACATTATACTATATAACGTAATACGTTATAACGTTATACCATAAACGTATTACGTTATAACGTTATACCATATAGCGTTATACTATATAACGTAATAAGTTATAACGTTATACCATATAACGTTATACTATATAACGTAATACGTTATAACGTTATACCATATAACGTCATACCGTATAACGTTATACTATATAACGTAATACGTTATAACGTTATACCATATAACGTTATACTATATAACGTAATACCATATAACGCTATACTATATAACGTAATACGTTATAACGTTATACCATATAACGTATTAGGTTATAACGTAATACCATATAACGTTATACTATATAACGTAATACGTTATAACGTTATACCATATAACGTATTAGGTTATAACGTTATACCATATAACGTTATACTATATAACGTAATACCTTATAACGTTATACCATATAACGTTATACTATATAACATAATACGTTGTAACGTTATACCATATAACGTTATACCATATAACGTATAACGTTATAACGTTATACCATATAACGTATTACGATATAACGCTATACCATATAACGTTATACTATATAACGTAATACGTTATAACGTTATACCATATAACGTTATACTATATAACGATATACTATATAACGTAATACGTTGTAACGTTGTACCATATAACGCTATACTACATAACGTAATAAGTTACAACGTTATACCATATAACGTATTAGGTTATAACGTTATACCATATAACGTTATACCATATAAGGTTATACTATAAAACGTAATACGTTATAACGTTATACCATAAACGTATTACGTTATAACGTTATACCATATAACGTATTAGGTTATAACGTTATACCATATAACGTTATACTATATAACGTAATACCTTATAACGTTATACCATATAACGTTATACTATATAACATAATACGTTGTAACGTTATACCATATAACGTTATACCATATAACGTATAACGTTATAACGTTACACCATATAACGTAATACGTTATAACGATATATCATATAACGTTATACCTTATAACGTCATACCATATACCGTAACACAATATAACCTTATACCATATAACGTTATACTATAAAACGTATTACGTTATAACGTTATACCATATTACGTCATACCGTATAACGTTATACTATATAACGTATTACGTTATAACGTTATACCATATAACGAGATACTATATACCGTAATACATTATAACGTTATACCATATAACGTTCTGCCATATAACGTTATACCATATAACGTATTGCGTTATAACGTTATACCATATAACTTTATACCATGTAACTTATACGTTATAACGTTATATCATATAAGGTTATACCTTATATCGTCATACCATATAACGTAACACGTTATAACCTTATACCATATAACGTTATACTATAAAACGTAATACGTTATAACGTTATACCATATAACGTCATACCGTATAACATTATACTATATAACGTAATACGTTATAACGTTATACCATAAACGTATTACGTTATATCGTTATACCATATAACGTATTACGATATAACGTTATACCATATAACGATATACTATATAACATAATACGTTGTAACGTTATACCATATAACGTTATACCATATAACGTATTACGTTATAACGTTATGCCATATAACGTATTACGATATAACGTTATACAATATAACGTTATACTATATAACGTAATACGTTATAACGTTATACCATATAACGTTATACTATATAACGTAATACGTTATAACGTTATACCATATAACGTTAAACTATATAACGTAATACGTTATAACGTTATACCATATAACGAGATACTATATACCGTAATACTTTATAACGTTATACCATATAACGTTATACTATAAAAGGTAATACGTTATAACGTTATACCAAATAACGTATTACGTTATAACGTTATACCATATAACGTAATACCATATAACGTTATGCCATATAATGTAATACGTTATAACGCTATACCATATAACTTTATACCATACAACGTCATACCATATAACGTAATACGTTATAACGTTATACCATATAACTTTATAACATACAACGTCATACCATATGCCGTAATACGTTATAACCTTATACCATATAACGTTATACTATAAAACGTAATACGTTATAACGTTATACCATATAACGTTATACCATGTAACTTATACGTTATAACGTCATACTATATAACTTATACGTTATAACGTTATACTATATAACGTAATACGTTGAAACGTTATACCATATAACGTTATACTATATAACGTATTACGTTATAACGTTATACCATATAACGTATTACGATATAACGTTATACCATATAACGTAATACGTTATAACGTTATACAATATAACGTAATACGTTATAACGGTATACCAAATAACGTATTACGTTATAACGTTATACCATATAACGTTATACCATATAACGTATTGCGTTATAACGTTATACCATATAACGTTATACCATGTAACTTATACGTTATAACGTTATACTATATAACTTATACGTTATAACGTTATACTATATAACGTAATACGTTGTAACGTTGTACCATATAACGCTATACTATATAACGTAATAAGTTATAACGTTATACCATATAACGTATTAGGTTATAACGTTATACCATATAACGTTATACCATATAACGTTATACTATAAAACGTAATAAGTTATAAAGTTATGGCATATAACGTATTACGTTATAACGTTATACCATATAGCGTTATACTATATAACGTAATACGTTGTAACGTTATACCATATAATGTTACACCATATAACGTAATACGTTATAACGTTATATCATATAACGTTATACCTTATAACGTCATACCATATACCGTAACACATTATAACCTTATACCATATAACGTTATACTATAAAACGTAATACGTTATAACGTTATACCATATAACGAGATACTATATACCGTAATACATTATAACGTTATACCATATAACGTTATACCATATAACGTTATACCATATAACGTTATACCATATAACGTATTGCGTTATAACGTTATACCATATAACGTTATACCATGTAACTTATACGTTATAACGTTATACCATATAACGTCATACCGTATAACATTATACTATATAACGTAATACGTTATAACGTTATACCATAAACGTATTACGTTATAACGTTATACCATATAACGTATTACGTTATAACGTTATACCATATAGCGTTATACTATATACCGTAATACTTTATACCGTTATACCATATAACGTTATACCATATAACGTTAAACTATATAACGTAATACGTTATAACGTTATACCATATAACGAGATACTATATAACGTAATACGTTATAACGTTATACCATATAACGTTATGCTATATAACATAATACGTTGTAACGTTATACCATATAACGTTATACCATATAACGTATTACCATACAACGTCATACCATATAACGTAATACGTTATAACGTTATATCATATAACGTTATACCATATAACGTCATACCATATGCCGTAATACGTTATAACCTTATACCATATAACGTTATACTATAAAACGTAATACGTTATAACGTTATACCATATAACGTTATACCATATAACGTATTACGTTATAACGTTATACCATATAGCGTTATACTATATATCGTAATACGTTATAACGTTATACCATATAACGTTATACTATATAACGTAATACGTTATAACGTTATACCATATAACGTTATGCTATATAACGTATTACGTTATAACGTTATACCATATAGCGTTATACTATATATCGTAATACGTTGTAACGTTATACCATATAACGTTATACCATATAACGTATTACCATACAACGTCATACCATATAACGTAATACGTTATAACGTTATATCATATAACGTTATACCATATAACGTCATACCATATACCGTAACACGTTATAACCTTATACCATATAACGTTATACTATATAACGTAATACCATATAACGTTATACTATATAACGTAATACCATATAACGTTATACCATATAACGTATTACGTTATAACGTTATACCTTATAACGTATTACGATATAACGTTATACCATATAACGTATTACGTTATAACGTTATACCATATAACGTATTACGTTATAACGCTATACTATATAACGTAATACGTTGTAACGTTATACCATATAACGCTATACTATATAACGTAATAGGTTATAACGTTATACCATATAAGTTTATACTATATAACGTAATACCTTATAACGTTATACCATATAACGTATTACGATATAACGTTAAACTATATAACGTAATACGTTATAACGTTATACCATATAACGAGATACTATATACCGTAATACTTTATAACATTATACCATATAACGTTATACCATGTAACGTTAAACTATATAACGTAATACGTTATAACGTTATACCATATAACGAGATACTATATACCGTAATACCATATAACGTCATACTATGTAACGTAATTCGTTATAACGTTATACCATATAACGTTATTCTATATAACGTAATACGTTATAACGTTATACCAAATAACGTATTACGTTATAACGTTATACCATATAACGTATTACGTTATAACGTTATACCATATAGCGATATACTACATAACGTAATACGTTCTAACGTTATACCATATAACGTTATACTATATACCGTAATACTTTATACCGTTATACCATATAACGTTATACCATATAACGTTAAACTATATAACGTAATACGTTATAACGTTATACCATATAACGAGATACTATATACCGTAATACCATATAGCGTTATACTATATATCGTAATACGTTATAACGTTATACCATATAACGTTATACTATATAACGTAATACGTTATAACGTTATACCATATAACGTTATGCTATATAACATAATACGTTGTAACGTTATACCATATAACGTTATACCATATAACGTATTACCATACAACGTCATACCATATAACGTAATACGTTATAACGTTATATCATATAACGTTATACCATATAACGTCATACCATATGCCGTAATACGTTATAACCTTATACCATATAACGTTATACTATAAAACGTAATACGTTATAACGTTATACCATATAACGTTATACCATATAACGTATTACGTTATAACGTTATACCATATAGCGTTATACTATATATCGTAATACGTTATAACGTTATACCATATAACGTTATACTATATAACGTAATACGTTATAACGTTATACCATATAACGTTATGCTATATAACATAATACGTTGTAACGTTATACCATATAACGTTATACCATATAACGTATTACCATACAACGTCATACCATATAACGTAATACGTTATAACGTTATATCATATAACGTTATACCATATAACGTCATACCATATACCGTAACACGTTATAACGTTATACCATATAACGTATTACGATATAACGCTATACCATATAACGTTATACTATATAACGTAATACGTTATAACGTTATATCATATAACGTTATACTATATAACGTAATACTATATAACGCTATACTATATAACGTAATACGTTATAACGTTATAACCATATAACGTATTAGGTTATGACGTTATACCATATAACGTTATACTATAGAACGTAATACGTTATAACGTTATACCAAACAGCGTATTACGTTATAACGTTATACCATATAACGTATTACGTTATAACGTTATACCATATAGCGTTATACTACATAACGTAATACGTTATAACGTTATACCATATAACGTTATACTATATACCGTAATACTTTATACCGTTATACCACATAACGTAATACCATATAACGTTAAACTATATAACGTAATACGTTATAACGTTATACCATATAACGAGATACTATATACCGTAATACTTTATAACGTTATACCATATAACGTTAAACTATATAACGTAATACGTTATAACGTTATGCCATATAACGAGATACTATATACAGTAATATAATATAACGTTATGCGATATAACGTAATACGTTATAACGTTATACCATATAACGTTATACTATATAACGTAATACGTTATAACGTTATACCATATAACGTTATACTATATAACATAATACGTTGTAACGTTATACCATATAACGTTATACCATATAACGTATTACGTTATAACGTTATACCATATAACGTATTACGATATAACGTTATACCATATAACGTTATACTATATAACGTAATACGTTATAACGTTATACCATATAATGTATTACGTTATAACGTTATACCATATAACTTTATACCATACAACGTCACACCATATAACGTAATACGTTATAACGTTATATCATATAACGTTATACCATATAACGTCATATAATATACCGTAACACGTTATAACCTTATACCATATAACGTTATACTATAAAACGTAATACGTTATAACGTTATACCATATAACATCATACCGTATAACGTTATACTATATAACGTATTACGTTATAACGTTATACCATAAACGTATTACGTTATAACGTTATACCATATAACGATATACCATGTAACTTATACGTTATAACGTTATACTATATAACTTATACGTTATAACGTTATACTATATAACGTAATACGTTATAACGTTATACCAAATAACGTATTACGTTATAACGTTATACCATATAACGTTATACCATATAATGTATTACGTTATAACGTTATACCATATAACTTTATACCATATAGCGTTATACTATATAACGTAATACGTTATAACGTTATACCATATAACGTTATACTATATAACGTAATACGTTATAACGTTATACCATATAGCGTTATACTATATACCGTAATACTTTATAACGTTATACCATATAACGTTATACCATATAACGTAATACGTTATAACGTTATACCATATAACGTTATACTATATAACGTAATACCATATAACGTTATACCATATAACGTTATACCATATAACGTTATACCATATAACGTATTACGTTATAACGTTATACCATATAACGTATTACGATATAACGCTATGCCATATAACGTTATACTGTATAACGTAATACGTTACAACGTTATATCATATAACGTTATACTATATAACGTAATACTATATAACGCTATACTATATAACGTAATACGTTATAACGTTATACCATATAACGTATTAGGTTATGACGTTATACCATATAACGTTATACTATAGAACGTAATACGTTATAACGTTATACCAAACAGCGTATTACGTTATAACGTTATACCATATAACGTATTACGTTATAACGTTATACCATATAGCGTTATACTACATAACGTAATACGTTATAACGTTATACCATATAACGTTATACTATATACCGTAATACTTTATACCGTTATACCACATAACGTAATACCATATAAAGATAAACTATATAACGTAATACGTTATAACGTTATACCATATAACGAGATACTATATACCGTAATACTTTATAACGTTATACCATATAACGTTAAACTATATAACGTAATACGTTATAACGTTATGCCATTTAACGAGATACTATATACACTAATACCATATAACGTTATGCTATATAACGTAATACGTTATAACGTTATACCATATAACGTTATACTATATAACGTATTACGTTATAACGTTATATCATATAACTTTATACCATACAACGTCATACCATATAACGTAATACGTTATAACGTTATACCATATAACGTTATACCTTATACCGTAACACGTTATAACCTTATACCATATAACGTTATACTATAAAACGTAATACGTTATAACGTTATACCAAATAACGTATTACGTTATAACGTTATACCATATAACGTAATACCATATAACGTTATACCATATAATGTATTACGTTATAACGTTATACCATATAACTTTATACCATACAACGTCATACCATATAACGTAATACGTTGTAACGTTATACCATATAACGTAATACCATATAACGTTATACCATATAATGTATTACGTTATAACCTTATACCATATAACGTTATACTATAAAACGTAATACGTTATAACGTTATACCATATAACATCATACCGTATAACGTTATACTATATAACGTATTACGTTATAACGTTATACCATAAACGTATTACGTTATAACGTTATACCATATAACTTTATACCATACAACGTCATACCATATAACGTAATACGTTGTAACGTTATACCATATAACGTAATACCATATAACGTTATACCATATAATGTATTACGTTATAACCTTATACCATATAACGTTATACTATATAACGTAATACGTCATAACATTATACCATATAACGTCATACCGTATAACGTTATACTATATAACGTATTACGTTATAACGTAATACCATATAACGTTATACTATATAACGTAATACCATATAACGTTATACTATATAAAGTAATGCGTTATAACGTTATACCATATAACGTATTAGGTTACAACGTTGTACCGTATAACGTTATACTATATAACGTATTACGTTATAACGTAATACCATATAACGTTATACTATATAACGTAATACCATATAACGTTATACTATATAAAGTAATGCGTTATAACGTTATACCATATAACGTATTAGGTTACAACGTTGTACCATATAACGTTATACTATATATCGCAATATGTTATAACGTTATACCAAATAACGTATTACGTTATAACGTTATACCATGTAGCGTTATACTACATAACGTTATACGTTATAACGTTATACCATATAACGTTATACTATATACCGTAATACTTTATACCGTTATACCATATAACGTAATACCATATAACGTTAAACTATATAACGTAATACGTTATAACGTAATGCGTTATAACGTTATACCATATAACGTATTAGGTTATAACGTTATACCATATAACGTTATACTATATAACGTAAAGCGTTATAACGTTATACCATATAACGTATTAGGTTATAACGTTATACCATATAACGTTATACTGTATAACGTAATACGTTATAACGTTATACCATATGGCGTTATACTATATACCGTAATACTTTATAACGTTATACCATATAACGTTATACCATATAACGTAATACGTTATAGCGTTATACCACATAACGTTATACTATATAACGTAATACCATATAACGTTATACCATATAACGTTATACCATATAACGTTATACCATATAACGTATTACGTTATAACGTTATACCATATAACGTATTACGATATAACGCTATACCATATAACGTTATACTATATAACGTAATACGTTATAACGTTATACCATATAACGTTATACTATATAACATAATACGTTGTAACGTTATACCATATAACGTTATACCATATAACGTATTACGTTATAACGTTATACCATATAGCTATATACTATGTAACGTAATACGTTATAACGTTATACCATATAACGTTATACTATATAACGTAATACGTTATAACGTTAAACCATATAACGTTATACTATATAACATAATACGTTGTAACGTTATACCATATAACGTTATACCATATAACGTATTACGTTATAACGTTATACCATATAGATTTATACGTTATAACGTTATATCATATAACGTTATACCATATAACGTCATACCATATGCCGTAATACGTTATAACCTTATACCATATAACGTTATAGTATAAAACGTAATACGTTATAACGTTATACCATTTAACGTTATACCATGTAACTTATACGTTATAACGTCATACTATATAACTTATACGTTATAACGTTATACTATATAACGTAATACGTTGAAACGTTATACCATATAACGTTATACTATATAACGTAATACGTTATACCGTTATACCATATAATGTATTACGTTATAACGTTATACCATATAACTTTATACCATACAACGTCATACCATATAACGTAATACGTTATAACGTTATATCATATAACGTTATACCATATAACGTCATACCATATAACGTAATACGTTATAACGTTATATCATATAACGTTATACCATATAACGTCATACCATATACCGTAACACGTTATAACCTTATACCATATAACGTTATACTATATAACGTAATACCATATAACGTTATACTATATAAAGTAATGCGTTATAACGTTATACCATATAGCGTATTAGGTTATAACGTTATACCATATAACGTTATACTATAGAACGTAATACGTTATAACGTTATACCAAATAACCTATTACGTTATAACGTTATACCACATAACGTATTACGTTATAACGTTATACCATATAGCGTTATACTGTATAACGTAATACGTTATAACGTTACACCATATAGCGTTATACTATATACCGTAATACTTTATAACGTTATACCATATAACGTTATACCATATAACGTAATACGTTATAACGTTATACCATATAACGTTATACTATATAACGTAATACCATATAACGTTATACCATATAACGTTATACCATATAACGTTATACCATATAACGTATTACGTTATAACGTTATACCATATAACGTATTACGATATAACGCTATGCCATATAACGTTATACTGTATAACGTAATACGTTATAACGTTATATCATATAACGTTATACTATATAACGTAATACTATATAACGCTATACTATATAACGTAATACGTTATAACGTTATACCATATAACGTATTAGGTTATGACGTTATACCATATAACGTTATACTATAGACCGTAATACGTTATAACGTTATACCAAACAGCGTATTACGTTATAACGTTATACCATATAACGTATTACGTTATAACGTTATACCATATAGCGTTATACTACATAACGTAATACGTTATAACGTTATACCATATAACGTTATACTATATACCGTAATACTTTATACCGTTATACCACATAACGTAATACCATATAAAGATAAACTATATAACGTAATACGTTATAACGTTATACCATATAACGAGATACTATATACCGTAATACTTTATAACGTTATACCATATAACGTTAAACTATATAACGTAATACGTTATAACGTTATGCCATTTAACGAGATACTATATACACTAATACCATATAACGTTATGCTATATAACGTAATACGTTATAACGTTATACCATATAACGTTATACTATATAACGTATTACGTTATAACGTTATACCATATAACTTTATACCATACAACGTCATACCATATAACGTAATACGTTATAACGTTATATCATATAACGTTATAGCATATAACGTCATACCATATAACGTTATACTATAAAACGTAATACGTTATAACGTTATACCATATAACGTTATACCTTATACCGTAACACGTTATAACCTTATACCATATAACGTTATACTATAAAACGTAATACGTTATAACGTTATACCAAATAACGTATTACGTTATAACGTTATACCATATAACGTAATACCATATAACGTTATACCATATAATGTATTACGTTATAACGTTATACCATATAACTTTATACCATACAACGTCATACCATATAACGTAATACGTTGTAACGTTATACCATATAACGTAATACCATATAACGTTATACCATATAATGTATTACGTTATAACGTTATACCATATAACGTTATACTATATAACGTAATACCATATAACGTTATACCATATAATGTATTACGTTATAACGTTATACCAAACAGCGTATTACGTTATAACGTTATACCATATAACGTATTACGATATAACGCTATAGTATATAACGTTATACTATATAACGTAATACGTTATAACGTTATACCATATAACGTTAAACTATATAACGTAATACGTTATAACGTTATACCATATAACGAGATACTATATACCGTAATACTTTATAACGTTATACCATATAACGTTATACTATAAAACGTAATACATTATAACGTTATACCAAATAACGTAATACGTTATAACGTTATAATATATAATGTAATACCATATAACGTTATACCATATAACGTATTACGTTATAACGTTATACCATATAACTTTATACCATACAACGTCATACCATATAACGTAATACGTTATAACGTTATACCATATAACTTTATACCATACAACGTCATACCATATAACGTAATACGTTATAACGTTATACCATGTAACTTTATACCATACAACGTCATACCATATAACGTAATACGTTGTAACGTTATACCATATAACGTATTACGATATAACGTTATACCATATAACGTTATACTATATAACGTAATACCTTATAACGTTATACCATATAATGTATTACGTTATAACGTTATACCATATAACTTTATACCATACAACGTCATACCATATAACGTAATACGTTATAACGTTATATCATATAACGTTATACCATATAACGTCATACCATATGCCGTAATACGTTATAACCTTATACCATATAACGTTATACTATAAAACGTAATACGTTAAAACGTTATACCATATAACGTTATACCATGTAACTTATACGTTGTAACGTCATACTATATAACCTATACGTTATAACGTTATACTATATAACGTAATACGTTATACCGTTATACCATATAATGTATTACGTTATAACGTTATACCATATAACTTTATACCATACAACGTCATACCATATAACGTAATACGTTATAACGTTATATCATATAACGTTATACCATATAACGTCATACCATATACCGTAACACGTTATAACGTTATACCATATAACGTATTACGATATAACGCTATACCATATAACGTTATACTATATAACGTAATACGTTATAACGTTATATCATATAACGTTATACTATATAACGTAATACTATATAACGCTATACTATATAACGTAATACGTTATAACGTTATAACCATATAACGTATTAGGTTATGACGTTATACCATATAACGTTATACTATAGAACGTAATACGTTATAACGTTATACCAAACAGCGTATTACGTTATAACGTTATACCATATAACGTATTACGTTATAACGTTATACCATATAGCGTTATACTACATAACGTAATACGTTATAACGTTATACCATATAACGTTATACTATATACCGTAATACTTTATACCGTTATACCACATAACGTAATACCATATAACGCTAAACTATGTAACGTAATACGTTATAACGTTATACCATATAACGAGATACTATATACCGTAATACTTTATAACGTTATACCATATAACGTTAAACTATATAACGTAATACGTTATAACGTTATGCCATATAACGAGATACTATATACAGTAATATAATATAACGTTATGCGATATAACGTAATACGTTATAACGTTATATCATATAACGTTATACTATATAACATAATACGTTATAACGTTATACTATATAACGTTATACTATATAACATAATACGTTGTAACGTTATACCATATAACGTTATACCATATAACGTATTACGTTATATCGTTATACCATATAACGTATTACGATATAAAGTTATACCATATAACGTTATACTATATAACGTAATACGTTATAACGTTATACCATATAATGTATTACGTTATAACGTTATACCATATAACTTTATACCATACAACGTCACACCATATAACGTAATACGTTATAACGTTATATCATATAACGTTATACCATATAACGTCATACCATATACCGTAACACGTTATAACCTTATACCATATAACGTTATACTATAAAACGTAATACCATATAACGTTATACTATATAAAGTAATGCGTTATAACGTTATACCATATAGCGTATTAGGTTATAACGTTATACCATATAACGTTATACTATAGAACGTAATACGTTATAACGTTATACCAAATAACCTATTACGTTATAACGTTATACCACATAACGTATTACGTTATAACGTTATACCATATAGCGTTATACTGTATAACGTAATACGTTATAACGTTACACCATATAGCGTTATACTATATACCGTAATACTTTATAACGTTATACCATATAACGTTATACCATATAACGTAATACTATATAACGTAATACGTTATAACGTTATACCATATAACGTTATACTATATAACATAATACGTTGTAACGTTATACCATATAACGTTATACCATATAACGTATTACGTTATAACGTTATACCATATAGCTATATACTATGTAACGTAATACGTTATAACGTTATACCATATAACGTTATACTATATAACGTAATACGTTATAACGTTAAACCATATAACGTTATACTATATAACATAATACGTTGTAACGTTATACCATATAACGTTATACCATATAACGTATTACGTTATAACGTTATACCATATAGATTTATACGTTATAACGTTATATCATATAACGTTATACCATATAACGTCATACCATATGCCGTAATACGTTATAACCTTATACCATATAACGTTATAGTATAAAACGTAATACGTTATAACGTTATACCATTTAACGTTATACCATGTAACTTATACGTTATAACGTCATACTATATAACTTATACGTTATAACGTTATACTATATAACGTAATACGTTGAAACGTTATACCATATAACGTTATACTATATAACGTAATACGTTATACCGTTATACCATATAATGTATTACGTTATAACGTTATACCATATAACTTTATACCATACAACGTCATACCATATAACGTAATACGTTATAACGTTATATCATATAACGTTATACCATATAACGTCATACCATATACCGTAACACGTTATAACCTTATACCATATAACGTTATACTATATAACGTAATACCATATAACGTTATACTATATAAAGTAATGCGTTATAACGTTATACCATATAGCGTATTAGGTTATAACGTTATACCATATAACGTTATACTATAGAACGTAATACGTTATAACGTTATACCAAATAACCTATTACGTTATAACGTTATACCACATAACGTATTACGTTATAACGTTATACCATATAGCGTTATACTGTATAACGTAATACGTTATAACGTTACACCATATAGCGTTATACTATATACCGTAATACTTTATAACGTTATACCATATAACGTTATACCATATAACGTAATACGTTATAACGTTATACCATATAACGTTATACTATATAACGTAATACCATATAACGTTATACCATATAACGTTATACCATATAACGTTATACCATATAACGTATTACGTTATAACGTTATACCATATAACGTATTACGATATAACGCTATGCCATATAACGTTATACTGTATAACGTAATACGTTATAACGTTATATCATATAACGTTATACTATATAACGTAATACTATATAACGCTATACTATATAACGTAATACGTTATAACGTTATACCATATAACGTATTAGGTTATGACGTTATACCATATAACGTTATACTATAGAACGTAATACGTTATAACGTTATACCAAACAGCGTATTACGTTATAACGTTATACCATATAACGTATTACGTTATAACGTTATACCATATAGCGTTATACTACATAACGTAATACGTTATAACGTTATACCATATAACGTTATACTATATACCGTAATACTTTATACCGTTATACCACATAACGTAATACCATATAAAGATAAACTATATAACGTAATACGTTATAACGTTATACCATATAACGAGATACTATATACCGTAATACTTTATAACGTTATACCATATAACGTTAAACTATATAACGTAATACGTTATAACGTTATGCCATTTAGCGAGACACTATATACACTAATACCATATAACGTTATGCTATATAACGTAATACGTTATAACGTTATACCATATAACGTTATACTATATAACGTATTACGTTATAACGTTATACCATATAACTTTATACCATACAACGTCATACCATATAACGTAATACGTTATAACGTTATATCATATAACGTTATAGCATATAACGTCATACCATATAACGTTATACTATAAAACGTAATACGTTATAACGTTATACCATATAACGTTATACCTTATACCGTAACACGTTATAACCTTATACCATATAACGTTATACTATAAAACGTAATACGTTATAACGTTATACCAAATAACGTATTACGTTATAACGTTATACCATATAACGTAATACCATATAACGTTATACCATATAATGTATTACGTTATAACGTTATACCATATAACTTTATACCATACAACGTCATACCATATAACGTAATACGTTGTAACGTTATACCATATAACGTAATACCATATAACGTTATACCATATAATGTATTACGTTATAACGTTATACCATATAACGTTATACTATATAACGTAATACCATATAACGTTATACCATATAATGTATTACGTTATAACGTTATACCAAACAGCGTATTACGTTATAACGTTATACCATATAACGTATTACGATATAACGCTATACTATATAACGTTATACTATATAACGTAATACGTTATAACGTTATACCATATAACGTTAAACTATATAACGTAATACGTTATAACGTTATACCATATAACGAGATACTATATACCGTAATACTTTATAACGTTATACCATATAACGTTATACTATAAAACGTAATACGTTATAACGTGATACCAAATAACGTAATACGTTATAACGTTATACCATATAACGTAATACCATATAACGTTATACCATATAACGTATTACGTTATAACGTTATACCATATAACTTTATACCATACAACGTCATACCATATAACGTAATACGTTATAACGTTATACCATATAACTTTATACCATACAACGTCATACCATATAACGTAATACGTTATAACGTTATACCATGTAACTTTATACCATACAACGTCATACCATATAACGTAATACGTTGTAACGTTATACCATATAACGTATTACGATATAACGTTATACCATATAACGTTATACTATATAACGTAATACCTTATAACGTTATACCATATAATGTATTACGTTATAACGTTATACCATATAACTTTATACCATACAACGTCATACCATATAACGTAATACGTTATAACGTTATATCATATAACGTTATACCATATAACGTCATACCATATGCCGTAATACGTTATAACCTTATACCATATAACGTTATACTATAAAACGTAATACGTTAAAACGTTATACCATATAACGTTATACCATGTAACTTATACGTTATAACGTCATACTATATAACCTATACGTTATAACGTTATACTATATAACGTAATACGTTGAAACGTTATACCATATAACGTTATACTATATAACGTAATACGTTATACCGTTATACCATATAATGTATTACGTTATAACGTTATACCATATAACTTTATACCATACAACGTCATACCATATAACGTAATACGTTATAACGTTATATCATATAACGTTATACCATATAACGTCATACCATATACCGTAACACGTTATAACGTTATACCATATAACGTATTACGATATAACGCTATACCATATAACGTTATACTATATAACGTAATACGTTATAACGTTATATCATATAACGTTATACTATATAACGTAATACTATATAACGCTATACTATATAACGTAATACGTTATAACGTTATAACCATATAACGTATTAGGTTATGACGTTATACCATATAACGTTATACTATAGAACGTAATACGTTATAACGTTATACCAAACAGCATATTACGTTATAACGTTATACCATATAACGTATTACGTTATAACGTTATACCATATAGCGTTATACTACATAACGTAATACGTTATAACGTTATACCATATAACGTTATACTATATACCGTAATACTTTATACCGTTATACCACATAACGTAATACCATATAACGTTAAACTATGTAACGTAATACGTTATAACGTTATACCATATAACGAGATACTATATACCGTAATACTTTATAACGTTATACCATATAACGTTAAACTATATAACGTAATACGTTATAACGTTATGCCATATAACGAGATACTATATACAGTAATATAATATAACGTTATGCGATATAACGTAATACGTTATAACGTTATACCATATAACGTTATACTATATAACGTAATACGTTATAACGTTATACCATATAACGTTATACTATATAACATAATACGTTGTAACGTTATACCATATAACGTTATACCATATAACGTATTACGTTATATCGTTATACCATATAACGTATTATGATATAAAGTTATACCATATAACGTTATACTATATAACGTAATACGTTATAACGTTATACCATATAATGTATTACGTTATAACGTTATACCATATAACTTTATACCATACAACGTCACACCATATAACGTAATACGTTATAACGTTATATCATATAACGTTATACCATATAACGTCATACCATATACCGTAACACGTTATAACCTTATACCATATAACGTTATACTATAAAACGTAATACGTTATAACGTTATACCATATAACATCATACCGTATAACGTTATACTATATAACGTATTACGTTATAACGTTATACCATAAACGTATTACGTTATAACGTTATACCATATAACGATATACCATGTAACTTATACGTTATAACGTTATACTATATAACTTATACGTTATAACGTTATACTATATAACGTAATACGTTATAACGTTATACCAAATAACGTATTACGTTATAACGTTATACCATATAACGTTATACCATATAATGTATTACGTTATAACGTTATACCATATAACTTTATACCATATAGCGTTATACTATATAACGTAATACGTTATAACGTTATACCATATAACGTTATACTATATAACGTAATACGTTATAACGTTATACCATATAACGTTATACTATATAACATAATACGTTGTAATGTTATACCATATAACGTTACACCATATAACGTATTACGTTATAACGTTATACCATATAGCGTTATACTATGTAACGTAATACGTTATAACGTTATACCATATAACGTTATACTATATAACGTAATACGTTATAACGTTATACCATATAACGTTATACTATATAACATAATACGTTGTAACGTTATACCATATAACGTTATACCATATAACGTATTACGTTATAACGTTATACCTTATAACGTATTACGATATAACGTTATACCATATAACGTATTACGTTATAACGTTATACCATATAACGTATTACGTTATAACGCTATACTATATAACGTAATACGTTGTAACGTTATACCATATAACGCTATACTATATAACGTAATAGGTTATAACGTTATACCATATAAGTTTATACTATATAACGTAATACCTTATAACGTTATGCCATATAACGTATTACGTTATAACGGTATACCAAATAACGTTATACTATATAACGTAATACGTCATAACATTATACCATATTACGTCATACCGTATAACGTTATACTATATAACGTATTACGTTATAACGTAATACCATATAACGTTATACTATATAACGTAATACCATATAACGTTATACTATATAAAGTAATGCGTTATAACGTTATACCATATAACGTATTAGGTTACAAAGTTGTACCATATAACGTTATACTATATATCGCAATACGTTATAACGTTATACCAAATAACGTATTACGTTATAACGTTATACCATGTAGCGTTATACTACATAACGTTATACGTTATAACGTTATACCATATAACGTTATACTATATACCGTAATACTTTATACCGTTATACCATATAACGTAATACCATATAACGTTAAACTATATAACGTAATACGTTATAACGTTATACCATATTACGAGATACTATATACCGTAATACTTTATAACGTTATACCATATAACGTCACTCCGTATAACGTTATACTATATTTAGTAATACGTTATAACGTTAGACCATATAAAGTATTACGGTATAACGTTATACCATATAACGTAATACCATATACCGTAATACGCAATAACGTTATACCATATGACGTTATACTGTATAATGTAATACGTCATAACGTTATACCATATAACGTCATACCATATATCGTTATACTATATAACGTAATACGTTATAACGTAATGCGTTATAACGTTATACCATATAACGTATTAGGTTATAACGTTATACCATATAACGTTATACTATATAACGTAATGCGTTATAACGTTATACCATATAACGTATTAGGTTATAACGTTATACCATATAACGTTATACTGTATAACGTAATACGTTATAACGTTATACCATATGGCGTTATACTATATACCGTAATACTTTATAACGTTATACCATATAACGTTATACCATATAACGTAATACGTTATAGCGTTATACCACATAACGTTATACTATATAACGTAATACCATATAACGTTATACCATATAACGTTATACCATATAACGTTATACCATATAACGTATTACGTTATAACGTTATACCATATAACGTATTACGATATAACGCTATACCATATAACGTTATACTATATAACGTAATACGTTATAACGTTATACCATATAACGTTATACTATATAACATAATACGTTGTAACGTTATACCATATAACGTTATACCATATAACGTATTACGTTATAACGTTATACCATATAGCTATATACTATGTAACGTAATACGTTATAACGTTATACCATATAACGTTATACTATATAACGTAATACGTTATAACGTTATACCATATAACGTTATACTATATAACATAATACGTTGTAACGTTATACCATATAACGTTATACCATATAACGTATTACGTTATAACGTTATACCATATAGCGTTATACTATATAACGTAATACGTTATAACGTTATACCATATAACGTTATACTATATAACGTAATACGTTATAACGTTATACCATATAACGTTACACTATATAACATAATACGTTGTAACGTTATACCATATAACGTTATACCATATAACGTATTACGTTATAACGTTATACCATATAACGTATTACGATATAACGTTATACCATATAACGTATTACGTTATAACGTTATACCATATAACGTATTACGTTATAACGTTATACTATATAACGTAATACGTTGTAACGTTATACCATATAACGCTATACTATATAACGTAATAGGTTATAACGTTATACCATATAAGTTTCTACTATATAACGTAATACCTTATAACGTTATGCCATATAACGTATTACGTTATAACGGTATACCAAATAACGTTATACTATATAACGTAATACGTCATAACATTATACCATATAACTTCATACCGTATAACGTTATACTATATAACGTATTACGATATAACGTAATACCATATAACGTTATACTATATAACGTAATACCATATAACGTTATACTATATAAAGTAATGCGTTATAACGTTATACCATATAACGTTATACTATATAACGTAATACGTTATAACGTTATACCAAATAACGTATTACGTTATAACGTTATACCATGTAGCGTTATACTACATAACGTAATACGTTATAACGTTATACCATATAACGTTATACTATATACCGTAATAGTTTATACCGTTATACCATATAACGTAATACCATATAACGTTAAACTATATAACGTAATACGTTATAACGTTATACCATATAACGAGATACTATATACCGTAATACTTTATAACGTTATACCATATAACGTCACTCCGTATAACGTTATACTATATTAAGTAATACGTTATAACGTTAGACCATATAACGTATTACGGTATAACGTTATACCATATAACGTAATACCATATACCGTAATACGCAATAACGTTATACCATATGACGTTATACTGTATAATGTAATACGTCATAACGTTATACCATATAACGTCATACCGTATATCGTTATACTATATAACGTAATACGTTATAACGTAATGCGTTATAACGTTATACCATATAACGTATTAGGTTATAACGTTATACCATATAACGTTATACTATATAACGTAATGCGTTATAACGTTATACCATATAACGTATTAGGTTATAACGTTATACCATATAAGGTTATACTATATAACGTAATACGTCATAACATTATACCATATAACGTCATACCGTATAACGTTATACTATATAACGTATTACGTTATAACGTAATACCATATAACGTTATACTATATAACGTAATACCATATAACGTTATACTACATAAAGTAATGCGTTATAACGTTATACCATATAACGTATTAGGTTATAACGTTATACCATATAACGTTATACTGTATAACGTATTACGTTATAACGTTATACCATATAACGTATTACGTTATAACGTTATACTATATAACGTATTACGTTATAACGGTATACCAAATAACGTTATACTATATAACGTAATACGTCATAACATTATACCATATAACTTCATACCGTATAACGTTATACTATATAACGTATTACGATATAACGTAATACCATATAACGTTATACTATATAACGTAATACCATATAACGTTATACTATATAAAGTAATGCGTTATAACGTTATACCATATAACGTTATACTATATAACGTAATACGTTATAACGTTATACCAAATAACGTATTACGTTATAACGTTATACCATGTAGCGTTATACTACATAACGTAATACGTTATAACGTTATACCATATAACGTTATACTATATACCGTAATAGTTTATACCGTTATACCATATAACGTAATACCATATAACGTTAAACTATATAACGTAATACGTTATAACGTTATACCATATAACGAGATACTATATACCGTAATACTTTATAACGTTATACCATATAACGTCACTCCGTATAACGTTATACTATATTAAGTAATACGTTATAACGTTAGACCATATAACGTATTACGGTATAACGTTATACCATATAACGTAATACCATATACCGTAATACGCAATAACGTTATACCATATGACGTTATACTGTATAATGTAATACGTCATAACGTTATACCATATAACGTCATACCGTATATCGTTATACTATATAACGTAATACGTTATAACGTAATGCGTTATAACGTTATACCATATAACGTATTAGGTTATAACGTTATACCATATAACGTTATACTATATAACGTAATGCGTTATAACGTTATACCATATAACGTATTAGGTTATAACGTTATACCATATAAGGTTATACTATATAACGTAATACGTCATAACATTATACCATATAACGTCATACCGTATAACGTTATACTATATAACGTATTACGTTATAACGTAATACCATATAACGTTATACTATATAACGTAATACCATATAACGTTATACTACATAAAGTAATGCGTTATAACGTTATACCATATAACGTATTAGGTTATAACGTTATACCATATAACGTTATACTGTATAACGTAATACGTTATAACGTTATACCATATAGCGTTATACTATATACCGTAATACTTTATAACGTTATACCATATAACGTTATACCATATAACGTAATACGTTATAGCGTTATACCACATAACGTTATACTATATAACGTAATACCATATAACGTTATACCATATAACGTTATACCATATAACGTTATACCATATAACGTATTACGTTATAACGTTATACCATATAACGTATTACGATATAACGCTATACCATATAACGTTATACTATATAACGTAATACGTTATAACGTTATACCATATAACGTTATACTATATAACGTAATACCATATAACGTTATGCTATATAACGTAATACGTTACAACGTTATACCATATAACGTATTAGGTTATAACGTTATACTATATAACGTTATACTATATAACGTGATACGTTATAACGTTATACCATATAACGTATTACGTTATAACGTTATACCATATAGCGTTATACTATATAACGTAATAAGTTATAACGTTATACCATATAACGTTATACTATATAACGTAATACCATATAACGTTATGCTATATAACGTAATACGTTACAACGTTATACCATATAACGTATTAGGTTATAACGTTATACTATATAACGTTATACTATATAACGTAATACGTTATAAAGCTATACCATATAACGTTATACTATATAACGTAATACGTTATAACGTTATACCATATAACGTTATACTATATAACGTAATACCATATAACGTTATGCTATATAACGTATTACTTTATAACGTTATACCATATAACGTATTACGTTATAACGTTATACCATATAACGTATTACGTTATAACGTTATACCATATAGCGTTATACTATATAACGTAATACGTTATAACGTTATACCATATAACGTTACACTATATAACATAATACGTTGTAACGTTATACCATATAACGTTATACCATATAACGTATTACGTTATAACGTTATACCATATAACGTATTACGATATAACGTTATACCATATAACGTATTACGTTATAACGTTATACCATATAACGTTATACTATATAACATAATACGTTGTAACGTTATACCATATAACGTTATACTATATAACATAATACGTTGTAACGTTATACCATATAACGTTATACCATATAACGTATTACGTTATAACGTTATACCATATAGCTATATACTATGTAACGTAATACGTTATAACGTTATACCATATAACGTTATACTATATAACGTAATACGTTATAACGTTATACCATATAACGTTATACTATATAACATAATACGTTGTAACGTTATACCATATAACGTTATACCATATAACGTATTACGTTATAACGTTATACCATATAGCGTTATACTATATAACGTAATACGTTATAACGTTATACCATATAACGTTATACTATATAACGTAATACGTTATAACGTTATACCATATAACGTTACACTATATAACATAATACGTTGTAACGTTATACCATATAACGTTATACCATATAACGTATTACGTTATAACGTTATACCATATAACGTATTACGATATAACGTTATACCATATAACGTATTACGTTATAACGTTATACCATATAACGTATTACGTTATAACGTTATACTATATAACGTAATACGTTGTAACGTTATACCATATAACGCTATACTATATAACGTAATAGGTTATAACGTTATACCATATAAGTTTCTACTATATAACGTAATACCTTATAACGTTATGCCATATAACGTATTACGTTATAACGGTATACCAAATAACGTTATACTATATAACGTAATACGTCATAACATTATACCATATAACTTCATACCGTATAACGTTATACTATATAACGTATTACGATATAACGTAATACCATATAACGTTATACTATATAACGTAATACCATATAACGTTATACTATATAAAGTAATGCGTTATAACGTTATACCATATAACGTTATACTATATAACGTAATACGTTATAACGTTATACCAAATAACGTATTACGTTATAACGTTATACCATGTAGCGTTATACTACATAACGTAATACGTTATAACGTTATACCATATAACGTTATACTATATACCGTAATAGTTTATACCGTTATACCATATAACGTAATACCATATAACGTTAAACTATATAACGTAATACGTTATAACGTTATACCATATAACGAGATACTATATACCGTAATACTTTATAACGTTATACCATATAACGTCACTCCGTATAACGTTATACTATATTAAGTAATACGTTATAACGTTAGACCATATAACGTATTACGGTATAACGTTATACCATATAACGTAATACCATATACCGTAATACGCAATAACGTTATACCATATGACGTTATACTGTATAATGTAATACGTCATAACGTTATACCATACAACGTCATACCGTATATCGTTATACTATATAACGTAATACGTTATAACGTAATGCGTTATAACGTTATACCATATAACGTATTAGGTTATAACGTTATACCATATAACGTTATACTATATAACGTAATGCGTTATAACGTTATACCATATAACGTATTAGGTTATAACGTTATACCATATAAGGTTATACTATATAACGTAATACGTCATAACATTATACCATATAACGTCATACCGTATAACGTTATACTATATAACGTATTACGTTATAACGTAATACCATATAACGTTATACTATATAACGTAATACCATATAACGTTATACTACATAAAGTAATGCGTTATAACGTTATACCATATAACGTATTAGGTTATAACGTTATACCATATAACGTTATACTGTATAACGTAATACGTTATAACGTTATACCATATAGCGTTATACTATATACCGTAATACTTTATAACGTTATACCATATAACGTTATACCATATAACGTAATACGTTATAGCGTTATACCACATAACGTTATACTATATAACGTAATACCATGTAACGTTATACCATATAACGTTATACCATATAACGTTATACCATATAACGTATTACGTTATAACGTTATACCATATAACGTATTACGATATAACGCTATACCATATAACGTTATACTATATAACGTAATACGTTATAACGTTATACCATATAACGTTATACTATATAACGTAATACCATATAACGTTATGCTATATAACGTAATACGTTACAACGTTATACCATATAACGTATTAGGTTATAACGTTATACTATATAACGTTATACTATATAACGTGATACGTTATAACGTTATACCATATAACGTATTACGTTATAACGTTATACCATATAGCGTTATACTATATAACGTAATAAGTTATAACGTTATACCATATAACGTTATACTATATAACGTAATACCATATAACGTTATGCTATATAACGTAATACGTTACAACGTTATACCATATAACGTATTAGGTTATAACGTTATACTATATAACGTTATACTATATAACGTAATACGTTATAAAGCTATACCATATAACGTTATACTATATAACGTAATACGTTATAACGTTATACCATATAACGTTATACTATATAACGTAATACCATATAACGTTATGCTATATAACGTATTACTTTATAACGTTATACCATATAACGTATTACGTTATAACGTTATACCATATAACGTATTACGTTATAACGTTATACCATATAGCGTTATACTATATAACGTAATACGTTATAACGTTATACCATATAACGTTATACTATATAACGTAATACGTTATAACGTTATACCATATAACGTTATACTATATAACATAATATGTTGTAACGTTATACCATATAACGTTATACCATATAACATATTACGTTATAACGTTATACCATATAGCGTTATACTATATAACGTAATATGTTATAACGCTATACCATATAACGTATTACGTTATAACGTTATACTATATAACGTAATACGTTGTAACGTTATACCATATAACACTATACTATATAACGTACTAGGTTATAACGTTATACTATATAACGTTATACTATATAACGTAATACGTTATAACGCTATACCATATAACGTTATACTATATAACGTAATACGTTATAACGTTATACCATATAACGTTATACTATATAACGTAATACCATATAACGTTATGCTATATAACGTATTACTTTATAACGTTATACCATATAACGTATTACGTTATAACGTTATACCATATAACGTATTACGTTATAACGTTATACCATATAGCGTTATACTATATAACGTAATACGTTATAACGTTATACCATATAACGTTATACTATATAACGTAATACGTTATAACGTTATACCATATAACGTTATACTATATAACATAATACGTTGTAACGTTATACCATATAACGTATTACGATATAACGTTATACCATATAACGTATTACGATATAACGTTATACCATATAACGTATTACGTTATAACGCTATACCATATAACGTATTACGTTATAACGTTATACTATATAACGTAATACGTTGTAACGTTATACCATATAACGCTATACTATATAACGTACTAGGTTATAACGTTATACCATATAAGTTTATACTATATAACGTAATACCTTATAACGTTATGCCATATAACGTATTACGTTATAACGGTATACCAAATAACGTTATACTATATAACGTAATACGTCATAACATTATACCATATAACGTCATACCGTATAACGTTATACTATATAACGTATTACGTTATAACGTAATACCATATAACGTTATACTATATAACGTAATACCATATATCGTTATACTATATAAAGTAATGCGTTATAACGTTATACCATATAACGTATTAGGTTACAACGTTATACCATATAACGTTATACTATATAACGTAATACGCTATAACGTTATACCAAATAACGTATTACGTTATAACGTTATACCATATAACGTATTACGTTATAACGTTATACCATATAGCGTTATACTGTACAACGTAATACGTTATAACGTTATACCATATAACGTTATACTATATAACGTAATACCATATAACGTTATGCTATATAACGTATTACTTTATAACGTTATACCATATAACGTATTACGTTATAACGTTATACCATATAACGTATTACGTTATAACGTTATACCATATAGCGTTATACTATATAACGTAATACGTTATAACGTTATACCATATAACGTTATACTATATAACGTAATACGTTATAACGTTATACCATATAACGTTATACTATATAACATAATACGTTGTAACGTTATACCATATAACGTATTACGATATAACGTTATACCATATAACGTATTACGATATAACGTTATACCATATAACGTATTACGTTATAACGCTATACCATATAACGTATTACGTTATAACGTTATACTATATAACGTAATACGTTGTAACGTTATACCATATAACGCTATACTATATAACGTACTAGGTTATAACGTTATACCATATAAGTTTATACTATATAACGTAATACCTTATAACGTTATGCCATATAACGTATTACGTTATAACGGTATACCAAATAACGTTATACTATATAACGTAATACGTCATAACATTATACCATATAACGTCATACCGTATAACGTTATACTATATAACGTATTACGTTATAACGTAATACCATATAACGTTATACTATATAACGTAATACCATATATCGTTATACTATATAAAGTAATGCGTTATAACGTTATACCATATAACGTATTAGGTTACAACGTTATACCATATAACGTTATACTATATAACGTAATACGTTATAACGTTATACCAAATAACGTATTACGTTATAACGTTATACCATATAACGTATTACGTTATAACGTTATACCATATAGCGTTATGCTGTACAACGTAATACGTTATAACGTTATACCATATAGCGTTATACCATGTAACTTATACGTTATAACGTCATACTATATAACTTATACGTTATAACGTTATACTATATAACGTAATACGTTGTAACGTTATGCCATATAACGCTATACTATATAACGTAATAGGTTATAACGTTATACCATATAAGTTTATACTATATAACGTAATACCTTATAACGTTATGCCATATAACGTATTACGTTATAACGGTATACCAAATAACGTTATACTATATAACGTAATACGTCATAACATTATACCATATAACGTCATACCGTATAACGTTATACTATATAACGTATTACGTTATAACGTAATACCATATAACGTTATACTATATAACGTAATACCATATAACGTTATACTATATAAAGTAATGCGTTATAACGTTATACCATATAACGTATTAGGTTACAACGTTATAACATATAACGTTATACTATATAACGTAATACGTTATAACGTTATACCAAATAACGTATTACGTTATAACGTTATACCATATAACGTATTACGTTATAACGTTATACCATATAGCGTTATACTACATAACGTAATACGTTATAACGTTATACCATATAACGTTATACTATATACCGTAATACTTTATACCGTTATACCATATAACGTAATACCATATAACGTTAAACTATATAACGTAATATGTTATAACGTTATACCATATAACGAGAATCTATATACCGTAATACTTTATAACGTTATACCATATAACATTAAACTATATACCGTAATACTTTATAACGTTATACCATATAACATTAAACTATATAACGTAATACGTTATAACGTTATACCATATAACGTCATACCTTATAACGTTATGCCATATAACGTATTACGTTATAACGGTATACCAAATAACGTTATACTATATAACGTAATACGTCATAACATTATACCATATAACGTCATACCGTATAACGTTATACTATATAACGTATTACGTTATAACGTAATACCATATAACGTTATACTATATAACGTAATACCATATATCGTTATACTATATAAAGTAATGCGTTATAACGTTATACCATATAACGTATTAGGTTACAACGTTATACCATATAACGTTATACTATATAACGTAATACGCTATAACGTTATACCAAATAACGTATTACGTTATAACGTTATACCATGTAGCGTTATACTACATAACGTAATACGTTATAACGTTATACCATATAACGTTATACTATATACCGTAATAGTTTATACCGTTATACCATATAACGTAATACCATATAACGTTAAACTATATAACGTAATACGTTATAACGTTATACCATATAACGAGATACTATATACCGTAATACTTTATAACGTTATACCATATAACGTCACTCCGTATAACGTTATACTATATTAAGTAATACGTTATAACGTTAGACCATATAACGTATTACGGTATAACGTTATACCATATAACGTAATACCATATACCGTAATACGCAATAACGTTATACCATATGACGTTATACTGTATAATGTAATACGTCATAACGTTATACCATATAACGTCATACCGTATATCGTTATACTATATAACGTAATACGTTATAACGTAATGCGTTATAACGTTATACCATATAACGTATTAGGTTATAACGTTATACCATATAACGTTATACTATATAACGTAATGCGTTATAACGTTATACCATATAACGTATTAGGTTATAACGTTATACCATATAAGGTTATACTATATAACGTAATACGTCATAACATTATACCATATAACGTCATACCGTATAACGTTATACTATATAACGTATTACGTTATAACGTAATACCATATAACGTTATACTATATAACGTAATACCATATAACGTTATACTACATAAAGTAATGCGTTATAACGTTATACCATATAACGTATTAGGTTATAACGTTATACCATATAACGTTATACTGTATAACGTAATACGTTATAACGTTATACCATATAGCGTTATACTATATACCGTAATACTTTATAACGTTATACCATATAACGTTATACCATATAACGTAATACGTTATAGCGTTATACCACATAACGTTATACTATATAACGTAATACCATATAACGTTATACCATATAACGTTATACCATATAACGTTATACCATATAACGTATTACGTTATAACGTTATACCATATAACGTATTACGATATAACGCTATACCATATAACGTTATACTATATAACGTAATACGTTATAACGTTATACCATATAACGTTATACTATATAACGTAATACCATATAACGTAATGCTATATAACGTAATACGTTACAACGTTATACCATATAACGTATTAGGTTATAACGTTATACTATATAACGTTATACTATATAACGTGATACGTTATAACGTTATACCATATAACGTATTACGTTATAACGTTATACCATATAGCGTTATACTATATAACGTAATAAGTTATAACGTTATACCATATAACGTTATACTATATAACGTAATACCATATAACGTTATGCTATATAACGTAATACGTTACAACGTTATACCATATAACGTATTAGGTTATAACGTTATACTATATAACGTTATACTATATAACGTAATACGTTATAAAGCTATACCATATAACGTTATACTATATAACGTAATACGTTATAACGTTATACCATATAACGTTATACTATATAACGTAATACCATATAACGTTATGCTATATAACGTATTACTTTATAACGTTATACCATATAACGTATTACGTTATAACGTTATACCATATAACGTATTACGTTATAACGTTATACCATATAGCGTTATACTATATAACGTAATACGTTATAACGTTATACCATATAACGTTATACTATATAACGTAATACGTTATAACGTTATACCATATAACGTTATACTATATAACATAATATGTTGTAACGTTATACCATATAACGTTATACCATATAACATATTACGTTATAACGTTATACCATATAGCGTTATACTATATAACGTAATATGTTATAACGCTATACCATATAACGTATTACGTTATAACGTTATACTATATAACGTAATACGTTGTAACGTTATACCATATAACACTATACTATATAACGTACTAGGTTATAACGTTATACTATATAACGTTATACTATATAACGTAATACGTTATAACGCTATACCATATAACGTTATACTATATAACGTAATACGTTATAACGTTATACCATATAACGTTATACTATATAACGTAATACCATATAACGTTATGCTATATAACGTATTACTTTATAACGTTATACCATATAACGTATTACGTTATAACGTTATACCATATAACGTATTACGTTATAACGTTATACCATATAGCGTTATACTATATAACGTAATACGTTATAACGTTATACCATATAACGTTATACTATATAACGTAATACGTTATAACGTTATACCATATAACGTTATACTATATAACATAATACGTTGTAACGTTATACCATATAACGTATTACGATATAACGTTATACCATATAACGTATTACGATATAACGTTATACCATATAACGTATTACGTTATAACGCTATACCATATAACGTATTACGTTATAACGTTATACTATATAACGTAATACGTTGTAACGTTATACCATATAACGCTATACTATATAACGTACTAGGTTATAACGTTATACCATATAAGTTTATACTATATAACGTAATACCTTATAACGTTATGCCATATAACGTATTACGTTATAACGGTATACCAAATAACGTTATACTATATAACGTAATACGTCATAACATTATACCATATAACGTCATACCGTATAACGTTATACTATATAACGTATTACGTTATAACGTAATACCATATAACGTTATACTATATAACGTAATACCATATATCGTTATACTATATAAAGTAATGCGTTATAACGTTATACCATATAACGTATTAGGTTACAACGTTATACCATATAACGTTATACTATATAACGTAATACGCTATAACGTTATACCAAATAACGTATTACGTTATAACGTTATACCATATAACGTATTACGTTATAACGTTATACCATATAGCGTTATACTGTACAACGTAATACGTTATAACGTTATACCATATAGCGTTATACCATGTAACTTATACGTTATAACGTCATACTATATAACTTATACGTTATAACGTTATACTATATAACGTAATACGTTATAACGCTATACCATATAACGTCATACTATATAACGTAATACGTTATAACGTTATACCATATAACGTTATACTATATAACGTAATACCATATAACGTTATGCTATATAACGTATTACTTTATAACGTTATACCATATAACGTAATACGTTATCGCGTTATACCACATAACGTTATACTATATAACGTAATACCATATAACGTTATACCATATAACGTTATACCATATAACGTTATACCATATAACGTATTTCGTTATAACGTTATACCATATAACGTATTACGATATAACGCTATACCATATAACGTTATACTATATAACGTAATACGTTATAACGTTATACAATATAACGTTATACTATATATAGCGTAATACCATATAACGTTATGCTATATAACGTAATACGTTACAACGTTATACCATATAACGTATTAGGTTATAACGTTATACTATATAACGTTATACTATATAACGTGATACGTTATAACGTTATACCATATAACGTATTACGTTATAACGTTATACCATATAGCGTTATACTATATAACGTAATACGTTATAACGTTATACCATATAACGTTATACTATATAACGTAATACCATATAACGTTATGCTATATAACGTAATACGTTACAACGTTATACCATATAACGTATTAGGTTATAACGTTATACTATATAACGTTATACTATATAACGTAATACGTTATAAAGCTATACCATATAACGTTATACTATATAACGTAATACGTTATAACGTTATACCATATAACGTTATACTATATAACGTAATACCATATAACGTTATGCTATATAACGTATTACTTTATAACGTTATACCATATAACGTATTACGTTATAACGTTATACCATATAACGTATTACGTTATAACGTTATACCATATAGCGTTATACTATATAACGTAATACGTTATAACGTTATACCATATAACGTTATACTATATAACGTAATACGTTATAACGTTATACCATATAACGTTATACTATATAACATAATATGTTGTAACGTTATACCATATAACGTTATACCATATAACATATTACGTTATAACGTTATACCATATAGCGTTATACTATATAACGTAATATGTTATAACGCTATACCATATAACGTATTACGTTATAACGTTATACTATATAACGTAATACGTTGTAACGTTATACCATATAACGCTATACTATATAACGTACTAGGTTATAACGTTATACTATATAACGTTATACTATATAACGTAATACGTTATAACGCTATACCATATAACGTTATACTATATAACGTAATACGTTATAACGTTATACCATATAACGTTATACTATATAACGTAATACCATATAACGTTATGCTATATAACGTATTACTTTATAACGTTATACCATATAACGTATTACGTTATAACGTTATACCATATAACGTATTACGTTATAACGTTATACCATATAGCGTTATACTATATAACGTAATACGTTATAACGTTATACCATATAACGTTATACTATATAACGTAATACGTTATAACGTTATACCATATAACGTTATACTATATAACATAATACGTTGTAACGTTATACCATATAACGTATTACGATATAACGTTATACCATATAACGTATTACGATATAACGTTATACCATATAACGTATTACGTTATAACGCTATACCATATAACGTATTACGTTATAACGTTATACTATATAACGTAATACGTTGTAACGTTATACCATATAACGCTATACTATATAACGTACTAGGTTATAACGTTATACCATATAAGTTTATACTATATAACGTAATACCTTATAACGTTATGCCATATAACGTATTACGTTATAACGGTATACCAAATAACGTTATACTATATAACGTAATACGTCATAACATTATACCATATAACGTCATACCGTATAACGTTATACTATATAACGTATTACGTTATAACGTAATACCATATAACGTTATACTATATAACGTAATACCATATATCGTTATACTATATAAAGTAATGCGTTATAACGTTATACCATATAACGTATTAGGTTACAACGTTATACCATATAACGTTATACTATATAACGTAATACGTTATAACGTTATACCAAATAACGTATTACGTTATAACGTTATACCATATAACGTATTACGTTATAACGTTATACCATATAGCGTTATGCTGTACAACGTAATACGTTATAACGTTATACCATATAGCGTTATACCATGTAACTTATACGTTATAACGTCATACTATATAACTTATACGTTATAACGTTATACTATATAACGTAATACGTTGTAACGTTATGCCATATAACGCTATACTATATAACGTAATAGGTTATAACGTTATACCATATATGTTTATACTATATAACGTAATACCTTATAACGTTATGCCATATAACGTATTACGTTATAACGGTATACCAAATAACGTTATACTATATAACGTAATACGTCATAACATTATACCATATAACGTCATACCGTATAACGTTATACTATATAACGTATTACGTTATAACGTAATACCATATAACGTTATACTATATAACGTAATACCATATAACGTTATACTATATAAAGTAATTCGTTATAACGTTATACCATATAACGTATTAGGTTACAACGTTATAACATATAACGTTATACTATATAACGTAATACGTTATAACGTTATACCAAATAACGTATTACGTTATAACGTTATACCATATAACGTATTACGTTATAACGTTATACCATATAGCGTTATACTACATAACGTAATACGTTATAACGTTATACCATATAACGTTATACTATATACCGTAATACTTTATACCGTTATACCATATAACGTAATACCATATAACGTTAAACTATATAACGTAATATGTTATAACGTTATACCATATAACGAGAATCTATATACCGTAATACTTTATAACGTTATACCATATAACATTAAACTATATACCGTAATACTTTATAACGTTATACCATATAACATTAAACTATATAACGTAATACGTTATAACGTTATACCATATAACGTCATACCTTATAACGTTATGCCATATAACGTATTACGTTATAACGGTATACCAAATAACGTTATACTATATAACGTAATACGTCATAACATTATACCATATAACGTCATACCGTATAACGTTATACTATATAACGTATTACGTTATAACGTAATACCATATAACGTTATACTATATAACGTAATACCATATATCGTTATACTATATAAAGTAATGCGTTATAACGTTATACCATATAACGTATTAGGTTACAACGTTATACCATATAACGTTATACTATATAACGTAATACGCTATAACGTTATACCAAATAACGTATTACGTTATAACGTTATACCATATAACGTATTACGTTATAACGTTATACCATATAGCGTTATACTGTACAACGTAATACGTTATAACGTTATACCATATAGCGTTATACCATGTAACTTATACGTTATAACGTCATACTATATAACTTATACGTTATAACGTTATACTATATAACGTAATACGTTATAACGCTATACCATATAACGTCATACTATATAACGTAATACGTTATAACGTTATACCATATAACGTTATACTATATAACGTAATACCATATAACGTTATGCTATATAACGTATTACTTTATAACGTTATACCATATAACGTAATACGTTATAGCGTTATACCACATAACGTTATACTATATAACGTAATACCATATAACGTTATACCATATAACGTTATACCATATAACGTTATACCATATAACGTATTTCGTTATAACGTTATACCATATAACGTATTACGATATAACGCTATACCATATAACGTTATACTATATAACGTAATACGTTATAACGTTATACCATATAACGTTATACTATATATAGCGTAATACCATATAACGTTATGCTATATAACGTAATACGTTACAACGTTATACCATATAACGTATTAGGTTATAACGTTATACTATATAACGTTATACTATATAACGTGATACGTTATAACGTTATACCATATAACGTATTACGTTATAACGTTATACCATATAGCGTTATACTATATAACGTAATACGTTATAACGTTATACCATATAACGTTATACTATATAACGTAATACCATATAACGTTATGCTATATAACGTAATACGTTACAACGTTATACCATATAACGTATTAGGTTATAACGTTATACTATATAACGTTATACTATATAACGTAATACGTTATAAAGCTATACCATATAACGTTATACTATATAACGTAATACGTTATAACGTTATACCATATAACGTTATACTATATAACGTAATACCATATAACGTTATGCTATATAACGTATTACTTTATAACGTTATACCATATAACGTATTACGTTATAACGTTATACCATATAACGTATTACGTTATAACGTTATACCATATAGCGTTATACTATATAACGTAATACGTTATAACGTTATACCATATAACGTTATACTATATAACGTAATACGTTATAACGTTATACCATATAACGTTATACTATATAACATAATATGTTGTAACGTTATACCATATAACGTTATACCATATAACATATTACGTTATAACGTTATACCATATAGCGTTATACTATATAACGTAATATGTTATAACGCTATACCATATAACGTATTACGTTATAAAGTTATACTATATAACGTAATACGTTGTAACGTTATACCATATAACGCTATACTATATAACGTACTAGGTTATAACGTTGTACTATATAACGTTATACTATATAACGTAATACGTTATAACGCTATACCATATAACGTTATACTATATAACGTAATACGTTATAACGTTATACCATATAACGTTATACTATATAACGTAATACCATATAACGTTATGCTATATAACGTATTACTTTATAACGTTATACCATATAATGTATTACGTTATAACGTTATACCATATAACGTATTACGTTATAACGTTATACCATATAGCGTTATACTATATAACGTAATACGTTATAACGTTATACCATATAACGTTATACTATATAACGTAATACGTTATAACGTTATACCATATAACGTTATACTATATAACATAATACGTTGTAACGTTATACCATATAACGTATTACGATATAACGTTATACCATATAACGTATTACGATATAACGTTATACCATATAACGTATTACGTTATAACGCTATACCATATAACGTATTACGTTATAACGTTATACTATATAACGTAATACGTTGTAACGTTATACCATATAACGCTATACTATATAACGTACTAGGTTATAACGTTATACCATATAAGTTTATACTATATAACGTAATACCTTATAACGTTATGCCATATAACGTATTACGTTATAACGGTATACCAAATAACGTTATACTATATAACGTAATACGTCATAACATTATACCTTATAACGTCATACCGTATAACGTTATACTATATAACGTATTACGTTATAACGTAATACCATATAACGTTATACTATATAACGTAATACCATATATCGTTATACTATATAAAGTAATGCGTTATAACGTTATACCATATAACGTATTAGGTTACAACGTTATACAATATAACGTTATACTATATAACGTAATACGTTATAACGTTATACCAAATAACGTATTACGTTATAACGTTATACCATATAACGTATTACGTTATAACGTTATACCATATAGCGTTATACTGTACAACGTAATACGTTATAACGTTATACCATATAGCGTTATACCATGTAACTTATACGTTATAACGTCATACTATATAACTTATACGTTATAACGTTATACTATATAACGTAATACGTTGTAACGTTATGCCATATAACGCTATACTATATAACGTAATAGGTTATAACGTTATACCATATAAGTTTATACTATATAACGTAATACCTTATAACGTTATGCCATATAACGTATTACGTTATAACGGTATACCAAATAACGTTATTCTATATAACGTAATACGTCATAACATTATACCATATAACGTCATACCGTATAACGTTATACTATATAACGTATTACGTTATAACGTAATACCATATAACGTTATACTGTATAACGTAATACCATATAACGTTATACTATATAAAGTAATGCGTTATAACGTTATACCATATAACGTATTAGGTTACAACGTTATAACATATAACGTTATACTATATAACGTAATACGTTATAACGTTATACCAAATAACGTATTACGTTATAACGTAATACCATATAACGTTATACTATATAACGTAATACCATATGACGTTATACCATATAACGTATTACGTTATAACGTTATGCCATATAACGTATTACGATATAACGTTATACCATATAACGTTATACTATATAACGTAATACGTTATAACGTTATACCATATAACGTTATACTATATAACGTAATACGTTATAACGTTATACCATATAACGTCATACCTTATAACGTTATACTATATAACGTATTACGTTATAACGTAATACCATATAACGTTATACTATATAACGTAATACCATATGACGTTATACCATATAACGTATTACGTTATAACGTTATGCCATATAACGTATTACGATATAACGTTATACCATATAACGTTATACTATATAACGTAATACGTTATAACGTTATACCATATAACGTTATACTATATAACGTAATACGTTATAACGTTATACCATATAACGTTATACTATATAACGTAATACGTTATAACGTTATACCATATAACGTTATACTATATAACGTAATACGTAATGACGTTATACCATATAACGTTATACTATATAACGTAATACGTTATAACGTTATGCCATATAACGTAATACGTTGTAACGTTGTACCATATAACGCTATACTATATAACGTATTACGTTATAACGTAATACCACATAACGTTATACTATATAACGTAATACCATATGACGTTATACCATATAACGTATTACGTTATAACGTTATGCCATATAACGTATTACGATATAACGTTATACCATATAACGTTATACTATATAACGTAATACCATATAACGTTATACTATATAACGTAATACGTTATAACGTTATACCATATAACGTTATACTATATAACGTAATACGTTATAACGTAATACCATATGACGTTATACCATATAACGTATTACGTTATAACGTTATGCCATATAACGTATTACGATATAACGTTATACCATATAACGTTATACTATACAACGTAATACGTTATAACGTTATACCATATAACGTTATACTATATAACGTAATACGTTATAACGTTATACCAAATAACGTGTTACGTTATAACGTTATACCATATAACGTATTACGTTATAACGTTATACCATATAGCGTTATACTGTACAACGTAATACGTTATAACGTTATACCATATAGCGTTATACCATGTAACTTATACGTTATAACGTCATACTATATAACTTATACGTTATAACGTTATACTATATAACGTAATACGTTGTAACGTTATGCCATATAACGCTATACTATATAACGTAATAGGTTATAACGTTATACCATATAAGTTTATACTATATAACGTAATACCTTATAACGTTATGCCATATAAAGTATTACGTTATAACGGTATACCAAATAACGTTATACTATATAACGTAATACGTCATAACATTATACCAAATAACGTATTACGTTATAACGTTATACCATATAGCGTTATACTATATAACGTAATACGTTATAACGTTATACCATATAACGTTATACTATATAACGTAATACGTTATAACGTTATACCACATAACGTTATACTATATAACATAATACGTTGTAACGTTATACCATATAACGTTATACCATATAAGGTATTACGTTATAACGTTATACCATATAACGTATTACGATATAACGTTATACCATATAACGTATTACGTTATAACGTTATACCATATAACGTATTACGTTATAACGTTATACTATATAACGTAATACGTTGTAACGTTATACCATATAACGCTATACTATATAACGTAATAGGTTATAACGTTATACCATATAAGTTTATACTATATAACGTAATGCCTTATAACGTTATGCCATATAACGTATTACGTTATAACGGTATACCAAATAACGTTATACTATGTAACGTAATACGTCATAACATTATACCATATAATGTCATACCGTATAACGTTATACTATATAACGTATTACGTTATAACGTAATACCATATAACGTTATACTATATAACGTAATACCATATAACGTTATACTATATAAAGTAATGCGTTATAACGTTATACCATATAACGTATTAGGTTACAACGTTATACCATATAACGTTATACTATATACCGTAATACTTTATACCGTTATACCATATAACGTAATACCATATAACGTTATACTATATAACATAATACGTTGTAACGTTATACCATATAACGTTATACCATATAACGTATTACGTTATAACGTTATACCATATAACGTATTACGATACAACGTTATACCATATAACGTTATACTATATAACGTAATAGGTTATAACGTTATACCATATAATGTATTACGTTATAACGTTATACCATATAACTTTATACCATACAACGTCATACCATATAACGTAATACGTTATAACGTTATATCATATAACGTTATACCATATAACGTCATACCATATACCGTAACACGTTATAACCTTATACCATATAACGTTATACTATATAACGTAATACGTTATAACGTTATACCATATAACATCATACCGTATTACGTTATAACGTTATACCATAAACGTATTACGTTATAACGTTATACCATATAACGTACTACGATATAACGTTATACCATATAACGATATACTATATAACGTAATACGTTATAACGATATACCATATAATGTATTACGTTATAACGTTATAACATATAACGTATCACGTTATAACGTAATACCATATAACGTTATACTATATAACGTAATACGTTATATCGTTATACCATACAACGTATTACGTTAGAACGGTATACCATATAGCGTTATATTATATAACGTAATACGTTGTAACGTTATGCCATATAACGTTATACTATTTAACGTAATACCATATAACGTTATACTATATAAGGTAATGCGTTATAACGTTATACCATATAAGGTATTAGGTTATAACGTTATACCATATAACGATATACTATATAACGTTATACGTTATAACGATATACCATATAATGTATTACGTTATAACGTTATACCATATAACGTATCACGTTATAACGTAATACCATATAACGTTATACTATATAACGTAATATGTTATAACGTTATACTATATAACGTAATATGTTATATCGTTATACCATATAACGTTACACTATATAACGTAATATGTTATAACGTTATACCATATAACGTTATACTGTATAACGTAATACGTCATAACGTTATACCATATAACGTCATACCTTATAACGTTATACTATATAACGTATTACGTTATAACGTAATACCATATAACGTTATACTATATAACGTAATACCATATGACGTTATACCATATAACGTATTACGTTATAACGTTATGCCATATAACGTATTACGATATAACGTTATACCATATAACGTTATACTATATAACGTAATACGTTATAACGTTATACCATATAACGTTATACTATATAACGTAATACGTTATAACGTTATACCATATAACGTTATACTATATAACGTAATACGTTATAACGTTATGCCATATAACGTAATACGTTGTAACGTTGTACCATATAACGCTATACTATATAACGTATTACGTTTTAACGTAATACCATATAACGTTATACTATATAACGTAATACCATATGACGTTATACCATATAACGTATTACGTTATAACGTTATGCCATATAACGTATTACGATATAACGTTATACCATATAACGTTATACTATATAACGTAATACGTTATAACGTTATACCATATAACGTATTAGGTTATAACGGTATACCATATAACGTTATACCATATAACGATATACTATAAAACGTAATACGTTATAACGTTATGCCATATAACGTATTACGTTATAACGTTATACCATATAGAGTTATACTATATAACGTAATACGTTGTAACGTTATACCATATAACGTTACACCATATAACGTAATACGTCATAACATTATACCATATAACGTCATACCGTATAACGTTATACTATATAACGTATTACGTTATAACGTAATACCATATAACGTTATACTATATAACGTAACACCATATAACGTTATACTATATAAAGTAATGCGTTATAACGTTATACCATATAACATTAAACTATATAACGTAATACGTTATAACGTTATACCATATAACGTCATACCTTATAACGTTAAACTATATGACGTAATACTTTATAACGTTATACCATATAACGTTATACCATATAACGTAATACGTTATAACGTTATACCATATATCGTTATACTATATAACGTAATACGTTATAACGTTATACCAAATAACGTATTACGTTATAACGTTATACCATATAACGTATTACGTTATAACGTTATACCATATAGCGTTATACTGTATAACGTAATACGTTATAACGTTATACCATATAGCGTTATACTATATACCGTAATACTTTATACCGTTATACCATATAACGTAATACCATATAACGTTAAACTATATGACGTAATACTTTATAACGTTATACCATATAACGTTATACCATATAACGTAATACGTTATAACGTTATACCATATAACGTTATACTATATAACATAATATGTTGTAACGTTATACCATATAACGTTATACCATATAACATATTACGTTATAACGTTATACCATATAGCGTTATACTATATAACGTAATATGTTATAACGCTATACCATATAACGTATTACGTTATAACGTTATACTATATAACGTAATACGTTGTAACGTTATACCATATAACGCTATACTATATAACGTACTAGGTTATAACGTTATACTATATAACGTTATACTATATAACGTAATACGTTATAACGCTATACCATATAACGTTATACTATATAACGTAATACGTTATAACGTTATACCATATAACGTTATACTATATAACGTAATACCATATAACGTTATGCTATATAACGTATTACTTTATAACGTTATACCATATAACGTATTACGTTATAACGTTATACCATATAACGTATTACGTTATAACGTTATACCATATAGCGTTATACTATATAACGTAATACGTTATAACGTTATACCATATAACGTTATACTATATAACGTAATACGTTATAACGTTATACCATATAACGTTATACTATATAACATAATACGTTGTAACGTTATACCATATAACGTATTACGATATAACGTTATACCATATAACGTATTACGATATAACGTTATACCATATAACGTATTACGTTATAACGCTATACCATATAACGTATTACGTTATAACGTTATACTATATAACGTAATACGTTGTAACGTTATACCATATAACGCTATACTATATAACGTACTAGGTTATAACGTTATACCATATAAGTTTATACTATATAACGTAATACCTTATAACGTTATGCCATATAACGTATTACGTTATAACGGTATACCAAATAACGTTATACTATATAACGTAATACGTCATAACATTATACCATATAACGTCATACCGTATAACGTTATACTATATAACGTATTACGTTATAACGTAATACCATATAACGTTATACTATATAACGTAATACCATATATCGTTATACTATATAAAGTAATGCGTTTTAACGTTATACCATATAACGTATTAGGTTACAACGTTATACCATATAACGTTATACTATATAACGTAATACGTTATAACGTTATACCAAATAACGTATTACGTTATAACGTTATACCATATAACGTATTACGTTATAACGTTATACCATATAGCGTTATACTGTACAACGTAATACGTTATAACGTTATACCATATAGCGTTATACCATGTAACTTATACGTTATAACGTCATACTATATAACTTATACGTTATAACGTTATACTATATAACGTAATACGTTGTAACGTTATGCCATATAACGCTATACTATATAACGTAATAGGTTATAACGTTATACCATATAAGTTTATACTATATAACGTAATACCTTATAACGTTATGCCATATAACGTATTACGTTATAACGGTATACCAAATAACGTTATACTATATAACGTAATACGTCATAACATTATACCATATAACGTCATACCGTATAACGTTATACTATATAACGTATTACGTTATAACGTAATACCATATAACGTTATACTATATAACGTAATACCATATAACGTTATACTATATAAAGTAATGCGTTATAACGTTATACCATATAACGTATTAGGTTACAACGTTATAACATATAACGTTATACTATATAACGTAATACGTTATAACGTTATACCAAATAACGTATTACGTTATAACGTTATACCATATAACGTATTACGTTATAACGTTATACCATATAGCGTTATACTACATAACGTAATACGTTATAACGTTATACCATATAACGTTATACTATATACCGTAATACTTTATACCGTTATACCATATAACGTAATACCATATAACGTTAAACTATATAACGTAATATGTTATAACGTTATACCATATAACGAGATACTATATACCGTAATACTTTATAACGTTATACCATATAACATTAAACTATATAACGTAATACGTTATAACGTTATACCATATAACGTCATACCTTATAACGTTATACTATATAACGTATTACGTTATAACGTAATACCATATAACGTTATACTATATAACGTAATACCATATGACGTTATACCATATAACGTATTACGTTATAACGTTATGCCATATAACGTATTACGATATAACGTTATACCATATAACGTTATACTATATAACGTAATACGTTATAACGTTATACCATATAACGTTATACTATATAACGTAATACGTTATAACGTTATACCATATAACGTTATACTATATAACGTAATACGTTATAACGTTATACCATATAACGTTATACTATATATCGTAATACGTAATAACGTTATACCATATAACGTTATACTATATAACGTAATACGTTATAACGTTATGCCATATAACGTAATACGTTGTAACGTTGTACCATATAACGCTATACTATATAACGTATTACGTTATAACGTAATACCATATAACGTTATACTATATAACGTAATACCATATGACGTTATACCATATAACGTATTACGTTATAACGTTATGCCATATAACGTATTACGATATAACGTTATACCATATAACGTTATACTATATAACGTAATACCATATAACGTTATACTATATAACGTAATACGTTATAACGTTATACCATATAACGTTATACTATATAACGTAATACGTTATAACGTAATACCATATGACGTTATACCATATAACGTATTACGTTATAACGTTATGCCATATAACGTATTACGATATAACGTTATACCATATAACGTTATACTATATAACGTAATACGTTATAACGTTATACCATATAACGTTATACTATATAACGTAATACGTTATAACGTTATACCAAATAACGTGTTACGTTATAACGTTATACCATATAACGTATTACGTTATAACGTTATACCATATAGCGTTATACTGTACAACGTAATACGTTATAACGTTATACCATATAGCGTTATACCATGTAACTTATACGTTATAACGTCATACTATATAACTTATACGTTATAACGTTATACTATATAACGTAATACGTTGTAACGTTATGCCATATAACGCTATACTATATAACGTAATAGGTTATAACGTTATACCATATAAGTTTATACTATATAACGTAATACCTTATAACGTTATGCCATATAACGTATTACGTTATAACGGTATACCAAATAACGTTATACTATATAACGTAATACGTCATAACATTATACCAAATAACGTATTACGTTATAACGTTATACCATATAACGTTATACTATATAACGTAATACGTTATAACGTTATACCAAATAACGTGTTACGTTATAACGTTATACCATATAACGTATTACGTTATAACGTTATACCATATAGCGTTATACTGTACAACGTAATACGTTATAACGTTATACCATATAGCGTTATACCATGTAACTTATACGTTATAACGTCATACTATATAACTTATACGTTATAACGTTATACTATATAACGTAATACGTTGTAACGTTATGCCATATAACGCTATACTATATAACGTAATAGGTTATAACGTTATACCATATAAGTTTATACTATATAACGTAATACCTTATAACGTTATGCCATATAACGTATTACGTTATAACGGTATACCAAATAACGTTATACTATATAACGTAATACGTCATAACATTATACCAAATAACGTATTACGTTATAACGTTATACCATATAGCGTTATACTATATAACGTAATACGTTATAACGTTATACCATATAACGTTATACTATATAACGTAATACGTTATAACGTTATACCACATAACGTTATACTATATAACATAATACGTTGTAACGTTATACCATATAACGTTATACCATATAAGGTATTACGTTATAACGTTATACCATATAACGTATTACGATATAACGTTATACCATATAACGTATTACGTTATAACGTTATACCATATAACGTATTACGTTATAACGTTATACTATATAACGTAATACGTTGTAACGTTATACCATATAACGCTATACTATATAACGTAATAGGTTATAACGTTATACCATATAAGTTTATACTATATAACGTAATACCTTATAACGTTATGCCATATAACGTATTACGTTATAACGGTATACCAAATAACGTTATACTATGTAACGTAATACGTCATAACATTATACCATATAATGTCATACCGTATAACGGTATACTATATAACGTATTACGTTATAACGTAATACCATATAACGTTATACTATATAACGTAATACCATATAACGTTATACTATATAAAGTAATGCGTTATAACGTTATACCATATAACGTATTAGGTTACAACGTTATACCATATAACGTTATACTATATACCGTAATACTTTATACCGTTATACCATATAACGTAATACCATATAACGTTATACTATATAACATAATACGTTGTAACGTTATACCATATAACGTTATACCATATAACGTATTACGTTATAACGTTATACCATATAACGTATTACGATACAACGTTATACCATATAACGTTATACTATATAACGTAATAGGTTATAACGTTATACCATATAATGTATTACGTTATAACGTTATACCATATAACTTTATACCATACAACGTCATACCATATAACGTAATACGTTATAACGTTATATCATATAACGTTATACCATATAACGTCATACCATATACCGTAACACGTTATAACCTTATACCATATAACGTTATACTATATAACGTAATACGTTATAACGTTATACCATATAACATCATACCGTATTACGTTATAACGTTATACCATAAACGTATTACGTTATAACGTTATACCATATAACGTACTACGATATAACGTTATACCATATAACGATATACTATATAACGTAATACGTTATAACGATATACCATATAATGTATTACGTTATAACGTTATAACATATAACGTATCACGTTATAACGTAATACCATATAACGTTATACTATATAACGTAATACGTTATATCGTTATACCATACAACGTATTACGTTAGAACGGTATACCATATAGCGTTATATTATATAACGTAATACGTTATAACGTTATGCCATATAACGTTATACTATTTAACGTAATACCATATAACGTTATACTATATAAGGTAATGCGTTATAACGTTATACCATATAAGGTATTAGGTTATAACGTTATACCATATAACGATATACTATATAACGTTATACGTTATAACGATATACCATATAATGTATTACGTTATAACGTTATACCATATAACGTATCACGTTATAACGTAATACCATATAACGTTATACTATATAACGTAATATGTTATAACGTTATACTATATAACGTAATATGTTATATCGTTATACCATATAACGTTACACTATATAACGTAATATGTTATAACGTTATACCATATAACGTTATACTGTATAACGTAATACGTCATAACGTTATACCATATAACGTCATACCTTATAACGTTATACTATATAACGTATTACGTTATAACGTAATACCATATAACGTTATACTATATAACGTAATACCATATGACGTTATACCATATAACGTATTACGTTATAACGTTATGCCATATAACGTATTACGATATAACGTTATACCATATAACGTTATACTATATAACGTAATACGTTATAACGTTATACCATATAACGTTATACTATATAACGTAATACGTTATAACGTTATACCATATAACGTTATACTATATAACGTAATACGTTATAACGTTATGCCATATAACGTAATACGTTGTAACGTTGTACCATATAACGCTATACTATATAACGTATTACGTTTTAACGTAATACCATATAACGTTATACTATATAACGTAATACCATATGACGTTATACCATATAACGTATTACGTTATAACGTTATGCCATATAACGTATTACGATATAACGTTATACCATATAACGTTATACTATATAACGTAATACGTTATAACGTTATACCATATAACGTATTAGGTTATAACGGTATACCATATAACGTTATACCATATAACGATATACTATAAAACGTAATACGTTATAACGTTATGCCATATAACGTATTACGTTATAACGTTATACCATATAGAGTTATACTATATAACGTAATACGTTGTAACGTTATACCATATAACGTTACACCATATAACGTAATACGTCATAACATTATACCATATAACGTCATACCGTATAACGTTATACTATATAACGTATTACGTTATAACGTAATACCATATAACGTTATACTATATAACGTAATACCATATAACGTTATACTATATAAAGTAATGCGTTATAACGTTATACCATATAACATTAAACTATATAACGTAATACGTTATAACGTTATACCATATAACGTCATACCTTATAACGTTAAACTATATGACGTAATACTTTATAACGTTATACCATATAACGTTATACCATATAACGTAATACGTTATAACGTTATACCATATATCGTTATACTATATAACGTAATACGTTATAACGTTATACCAAATAACGTATTACGTTATAACGTTATACCATATAACGTATTACGTTATAACGTTATACCATATAGCGTTATACTGTATAACGTAATACGTTATAACGTTATACCATATAGCGTTATACTATATACCGTAATACTTTATACCGTTATACCATATAACGTAATACCATATAACGTTAAACTATATGACGTAATACTTTATAACGTTATACCATATAACGTTATACCATATAACGTAATACGTTATAACGTTATACCATATATCGTTATACTATATAACGTAATACCATATAACGTTATACCATATAACGTTATACCATATAACGTTATACCATATAACGTATTACGTTATAACGTTATACCATATAGCGTTATACTATATAACGTAATACGTTATAACGTTATACCATATAACGTTATACTATATAACGTAATACGTTATAACGTTATACCAAATAACGTATTACGTTATAACGTTATACCATATAACGTTATACCATATAACATTATACCATATAACGTATTGCGTTATAACGTTATACCATATAAAGTTATACCATGTAACTTATACGTTATAACGTTATACTATATAACTTATACGTTATAACGTTATACTATATAACGTAATACGTTGTAACGTTGTACCATATAACGCTATACTATATAACGTAATAAGTTATAACGTTATACCATATAACGTATTAGGTTATAACGTTATACCATATAACGTTGTACCATATAACGATATACTATAAAACGTAATACGTTATAACGTTATGCCATATAACGTATTACGTTATAACGTTATACCATATAGCGTTATACTATATAACGTAATACGTTGTAACGTTATACCATAAACGTATTACGTTATAACGTTATACCATATAACGTTATACTATATAACGTAATACCATATAACGTTATACTATATAAAGTAATGCGTTATAACGTTATACCATATAACGTATTAGGTTACAACGTTATACCATATAACGTTATACTATATAACGTAATACGTTATAACGTTATACCAAATAACGTATTACGTTATAACGTTATATCATATAACGTATTACGTTATAACGTTATACCATATAGCGTTATACTACATAACGTAATACGTTATAACGTTATACCATATAACGTTATACTATATAACGTAATACCATATAACGTTATACTATATAAAGTAATGCGTTATAACGTTATACCATATAACGTATTAGGTTACAACGTTATACCATATAACGTTATACTATATAACGTAATACGTTATAACGTTATACCAAATAACGTATTACGTTATAACGTTATACCAAATAACCTATTACGTTATAACGTTATACCATATAGCGTTATACTACATAACGTAATACGTTATAACGTTATACCATATAACGTTATACTATATACCGTAATACTTTATACCGTTATACCATATAACGTAATACCATATAACGTTAAACTATATAACGTAATACGTTATAACGTTATACCATATAACGAGATACTATATACCGTAATACTTTATAACGTTATACCATATAACATTAAACTATATAACGTAATACGTTATAACGTTATACCATATAACGTCATACCTTATAACGTTATACTATATAACGTATTACGTTATAACGTAATACCATATAACGTTATACTATATAACGTAATACCATATGACGTTATACCATATAACGTATTACGTTATAACGTTATGCCATATAACGTATTACGATATAACGTTATACCATATAACGTTACACTATATAACGTAATACGTTATAACGTTATACCATATAACGTTATACTATATAACGTAATACGTTATAACGTTATACCATATAACGTTATACTATATAACGTAATACGTTATAACGTTATGCCATATAACGTAATACGTTGTAACGTTGTACCATATAACGCTATACTATATAACGTATTACGTTATAACGTAATACCATATAACGTTATACTATATAACGTAATACCATATGACGTTATACCATATAACGTATTACGTTATAACGTTATGCCATATAACGTATTACGATATAACGTTATAACATATAACGTTATACTATATAACGTAATACCATATAACGTTATACTATATAAAGTAATGCGTTATAACGTTATACCATATAACGTATTAGGTTACATCGTTATACCATATAACGTTATACTATATAAAGTAATGCGTTATAACGTTATACCAAATAACGTATTACGTTATAACGTTATACCATATAGCGTTATACTGTATAACGTAATACGTTATAACGTTATACCATATAGCGTTATACTATATACCGTAATACTTTATACCGTTATACCATATAACGTAATACCATATAACGTTAAACTATATGACGTAATACTTTATAACGTTATACCATATAACGTTATACCATATAACGATAAAATATATGACGTAATACGTTATAACGTTATACCATATAACGTATTAGGTTACAACGTTATACCATATAACGTTATACTATATAACGTAATACGTTATAACGTTATACCAAATAACGTATTACGTTATAACGTTATACCATATAGCGTTATACTACATAACATAATACGTTATAACGTTATACCATATAACGTTATACTATATACCGTAATACTTTATACCGTTATACCATATAACGTAATACCATATAACGTTAAACTATATAACGTAATACGTTATAACGTTATACCATATAACGAGATACTATATACCGTAACACTTTATAACGTTATACCATATAACGTTAAACTATATAACGTAATACGTTATAACGTTATGCCATATAACGAGATAGTATATACAGTAATACCATATAACGTTATGCTATATAACGTAATACGTTACAACGTTATACCATATAACGTATTAGGTTATAACGTTATACTATATAACGTTATACTATATAACGTGATACGTTATAACGTTATACCAAATAACGTATTACTTTATAACGTTATACCATATAACGTATTACGTTATAACGTTATACCATATAGCGTTATACTATATAACGTAATACGTTATAACGTTATACCATATAACGTTATACTATATAACGTAATACGTTATAACGTTATACCATATAACGTTATACTATATAACATAATACGTTGTAACGTTATACCATATAACGTTATACCATATAACGTATTACGTTATAACGTTATACCATATAGCGTTATACTATATAACGTAATACGTTATAACGTTATACCATATAACGTTATACTATATAACGTAATACGTTATAACGTTATACCACATAACGTTATACTATATAACATAATACGTTGTAACGTTATACCATATAACGTTATACCATATAACGTATTACGTTATAACGTTATACCATATAACGTATTACGATATAACGTTATACCATATAACGTATTACGTTATAACGTTATACCATATAACGTATTACGTTATAACGTTATACTATATAACGTAATACGTTGTAACGTTATACCATATAACGCTATACTATATAAGGTAATAGGTTATAACGTTATACCATATAAGTTTATACTATATAACGTAATACCTTATAACGTTATGCCATATAAGGTATTACGTTATAACGGTATACCAAATAACGTTATACTATATAACGTAATACGTCATAACATTATACCATATAACGTCATACCGTATAACGTTATACTATATAACGTATTACGTTATAACGTAATACCATATAACGTTATACTATATAACGTAATACCATATAACGTTATACTATATAAAGTAATGCGTTATAACGTTATACCATATAACGTATTAGGTTACAACGTAATACCATATAACGTTATACTATATAACATAATACGTTGTAACGTTATACCATATAACGTTATACTATATAACATAATACGTTGTAACGTTATACCATATAACGTTATACCATATAACGTATTACGTTATAACGTTATACCATATAACGTATTACGATACAACGTTATACCATATAACGTTATACTATATAACGTAATAGGTTATAACGTTATACCATATAATGTATTACGTTATAACGTTATACCATATAACTTTATACCATACAACGTCATACCATATAACGTAATACGTTATAACGTTATATCATATAACGTTATACCATATAACGTCATACCATATACCGTAACACGTTATAACCTTATACCATATAACGTTATACTATATAACGTAATACGTTATAACGTTATACCATATAACATCATACCGTATTACGTTATAACGTTATACCATAAACGTATTACGTTATAACGTTATACCATATAACGTACTACGATATAACGTTATACCATATAACGATATACTATATAACGTAATACGTTATAACGATATACCATATAATGTATTACGTTATAACGTTATAACATATAACGTATCACGTTATAACGTAATACCATATAACGTTATACTATATAACGTAATACGTTATATCGTTATACCATACAACGTATTACGTTAGAACGGTATACCATATAGCGTTATATTATATAACGTAATACGTTATAACGTTATGCCATATAACGTATTACGTTATAACGGTATACCAAATAACGTTATACTATATAACGTATTACGTTGTAACGTTATACCATATATCGTTACACCATATAACGTAATACGTCATAACATTATACCATATAACGTCATACCGTATAACGTTATACTATATAACGTATTACGTTATAACGTAATACCATATAACGTTATACTATATAACGTAATACCATATAACGTTATACTATATAAAGTAATGCGTTATAACGTTATACCATATAACGTATTAGGTTACATCGTTATACTATATAACGTTATACTATATAACGTAATATGTTATAACGTTATACTATATAACGTAATATGTTATATCGTTATACCATATAACGTAACACTATATAACGTAATATGTTATAACGTTATACCATATAACGTTATACTATATAACGTAATACGTCATAACGTTATACCATATAACGTCATACCTTATAACGTTATACTATATAACGTATTACGTTATAACGTAATACCATATAACGTTATACTATATAACGTAATACCATATGACGTTATACCATATAACGTATTACGTTATAACGTTATGCCATATAACGTATTACGATATAACGTTATACCATATAACGTTATACTATATAACGTATTACGTTGTAACGTTATACCATATAACGTTACACCATATAACGTAATACGTCATAACATTATACCATATAACGTCATACCGTATAACGTTATACTATATAACGTATTACGTTATAACGTAATACCATATAACGTTATACTATATAACGTAATACCATATGACGTTATACCATATAACGTATTACGTTATAACGTTATGCCATATAACGTATTACGATATAACGTTATACCATATAACGTTATACGATATAACGTAATACGTTATAACGTTATGCCATATAACGTAATACGTTGTAACGTTGTACCATATAACGCTATACTATATAACGTATTACGTTTTAACGTAATACCATATAACGTTATACTATATAACGTAATACCATATGACGTTATACCATATAACGTATTACGTTATAACGTTATGCCATATAACGTATAACGATATAACGTTATACCATATAACGTTATACTATATAACGTAATACGTTATAACGTTATACCATATAACGTATTAGGTTATAACGGTATACCATATAACGTTATACCATATAACGATATACTATAAAACGTAATACGTTATAACGTTATGCCATATAACGTATTACGTTATAACGTTATACCATATAGCGTTATACTATATAACGTAATACGTTGTAACGTTATACCATATAACGTTACACCATATAACGTAATACGTCATAACATTATACCATATAACGTCATACCGTATAACGTTATACTATATAACGTATTACGTTATAACGTAATACCATATAACGTTATACTATATAACGTAATACCATATAACGTTATACTATATAAAGTGATGCGTTATAACGTTATACCATATAACGTATTAGGTTACATCGTTATACCATATAACGTTATACTATATATCGTAATACGTTATAACGTTATACCAAATAACGTATTACGTTATAACGTTATACCATATAACGTATTACGTTATAACGTTATACCATATAGCGTTATACTGTATAACGTAATACGTTATAACGTTATACCATATAGCGTTATACTATATACCGTAATACTTTATACCGTTATACCATATAACGTAATACCATATAACGTTAAACTATATGACGTAATACTTTATAACGTTATACCATATAACGTTATACCATATAACGTAATACGTTATAACGTTATACCATATATCGTTATACTATATAACGTAATACCATATAACGTTATACCATATAACGTTATACCATATAACGTTATACCATAGAACGTATTACGTTATAACGTTATACCATATAGCGTTATACTATATAACGTAATACGTTATAACGTTATACCATATAACGTTATACTATATAACGTAATACGTTATAACGTTATACCATATAACGTTATACTATATAACATAATACGTTGTAACGTTATACCATATAACGTTATACCATATAACGTATTACGTTATAACGTTATACCATATAACGTATTACGATACAACGTTATACCATATAACGTTATACTATATAACGTAATAGGTTATAACGTTATACCATATAATGTATTACGTTATAACGTTATACCATATAACTTTATACCATACAACGTCATACCATATAACGTAATACGTTATAACGTTATATCATATAACGTTATACCATATAACATCATACCATATACCGTAACACGTTATAACCTTATACCATATAACGTTATACTATAAAACGTAATACTTTATAACGTTATACCATATAACATCATACCGTATTACGTTATAACGTTATACCATAAACGTATTACGTTATAACGTTATACCATATAACGTACTACGATATAACGTTATACCATATAACGATATACTATATAACGTAATACGTTATAACGATATACCATATAATGTATTACGTTATAACGTTATACCATAGAGCGTTATACTATATAACGTAATACGTTATAACGTTATACCATATAACGTTATACTATATAACATAATACGTTGTAACGTTATACCATATAACGTTATACCATATAACGTATTACGTTATAACGTTATGCCATATAACGTATTACGATATAACGTTATAGCATATAACGTTATACTATATAATGTATTACGTTATAACGTTATACCATATAACGTATCACGTTATAACGTAATACCATATAACGTTATACTATATAACGTAATACGTTATATCGTTATACCATACAACGTATTACGTTAGAACGGTATACCATATAGCGTTATATTATATAACGTAATACGTTATAACGTTATGCCATACAACGTATTACGTTATAACGGTATACCAAATAACGTTATACTATATAAGGTAATACGTCATAACGTCATACCATATAACGTCATACCGTATAACGTTATACTATATAACGTATTACGTTATAACGTAATACCATATAACGTTATACTATTTAACGTAATACCATATAACGTTATACTATATAAGGTAATGCGTTATAACGTTATACCATATAAGGTATTAGGTTATAACGTTATACCATATAACGATATACTATATAACGTTATACGTTATAACGTTATGCCATATAACGTATTACGATATAACGTTATACCATATAACGTTATACTACATAACGTAATACGTTATAACGTTATACCATATAACGTATTAGGTTATAACGGTATACCATATAACGTTATACCATATAACGATATACTATAAAACGTAATACGTTATAACGTTATGCCATATAACGTATTACGTTATAACGTTATACCATATAGCGTTATACTATATAACGTAATACGTTGTAACGTTATACCATATAACGTTACACCATATAACGTAATACGTCATAACAATATACCATATAACGTCATACCGTATAACGTTATACTATATAACGTATTACGTTATAACGTAATACCATATAACGTTATACTATATAACGTAATACCATATAACGTTATACTATATAAAGTAATGCGTTATAACGTTATACCATATAACGTATTAGGTTACATCGTTATACCATATAACGTTATACTATATAACGTAATACGTTATAACGTTATACCAAATAACGTATTACGTTATAACGTTATACCATATAACGTATTACGTTATAACGTTATACCATATAGCGTTATACTGTATAACGTAATACGTTATAACGTTATACCATATAGCGTTATACTATATACCGTAATACTTTATACCGTTATACCATATAACGTAATACCATATAACGTTATACTATACAACATAATACGTTGTAACGTTATACCATATAACGTTATACCATATAACGTATTACGTTATAACGTTATGCCATATAACGTATTACGATATAACGTTATAGCATATAACGTTATACTATATAATGTATTACGTTATAACGTTATACCATATAACGTATCACGTTATAACGTAATACCATATAACGTTATACTATATAACGTAATACGTTATATCGTTATACCATACAACGTATTACGTTAGAACGGTATACCATATAGCGTTATATTATATAACGTAATACGTTATAACGTTATGCCATACAACGTATTACGTTATAACGGTATACCAAATAACGTTATACTATATAAGGTAATACGTCATAACGTCATACCATATAACGTCATACCGTATAACGTTATACTATATAACGTATTACGTTATAACGTAATACCATATAACGTTATACTATTTAACGTAATACCATATAACGTTATACTATATAAGGTAATGCGTTATAACGTTATACCATATAAGGTATTAGGTTATAACGTTATACCATATAACGATATACTATATAACGTAATACGTTATAACGTTATACCATATAACGTATTAGGTTATAACGGTATACCATATAACGTTATACCATATAACGATATACTATAAAACGTAATACGTTATAACGTTATGCCATATAACGTATTACGTTATAACGTTATACCATATAGCGTTATACTATATAACGTAATACGTTGTAACGTTATACCATATAACGTTACACCATATAACGTAATACGTCATAACAATATACCATATAACGTCATACCGTATAACGTTATACTATATAACGTATTACGTTATAACGTAATACCATATAACGTTATACTATATAACGTAATACCATATAACGTTATACTATATAAAGTAATGCGTTATAACGTTATACCATATAACGTATTAGGTTACATCGTTATACCATATAACGTTATACTATATAACGTAATACGTTATAACGTTATACCAAATAACGTATTACGTTATAACGTTATACCATATAACGTATTACGTTATAACGTTATACCATATAGCGTTATACTGTATAACGTAATACGTTATAACGTTATACCATATAGCGTTATACTATATACCGTAATACTTTATACCGTTATACCATATAACGTAATACCATATAACGTTAAACTATATGACGTAATACTTTATAACGTTATACCATATAACGTTATACCATATAACGTAATACGTTATAACGTTATACCATATATCGTTATACTATATAACGTAATACCATATAACGTTATACCATATAACGTTATACCATATAACGTTATACCATATAACGTTATACCATATAACGTATTACTTTACAACGTTATACCATATAACGTATTACGATATAACGCTATACCATATAACGTTATACTATATAACGTAATACGTTATAACGTTATACCAAATATCGTATTACGTTATGACGTTATACCATATAACGTATTACGTTATAACGTTATACCATATAGCGTTATACTGTATAACGTAATACGTTATAACGTTATACCATATAGCGTTATACTATATACCGTAATACTTTATACCGTTATACCATATAACGTAATACCATATAACGTTAAACTATATGACGTAATACGTTATAACGTTATACCATATAACGAGATACTATATAACGTGATACGTTATAACGTTATACCATATAACGTTATACTATATAACATAATACGTTGTAACGTTATACCATATAACGTTATACCATATAACGTATTACGTTATAACGTTATACCATATAACGTATTACGATACAACGTTATACCATATAACGTTGTACTATATAACGTAATAGTTTATAACGTTATACCATATAATGTATTACGTTATAACGTTATACCATATAACTTTATACCATACAACGTCATACCATATAACGTAATACGTTATAACGTTATACCATATAACGTTATACTATATAACATAATACGTTGTAACGTTATACCATATAACGTTATACCATATAACGTATTACTTTATAACGTTATACCATATAACGTATTACGTTATAACGTGATACCATATAGCGTTATACTATATAACGTAATACGTTATAACGTTATACCATATAACGTTATACTATATAACGTAATACGTTATAACGTTATACCATATAACGTTATACTATATAACATAATACGTTGTAACGTTATACCATATAACGTTATACCATATAACGTATTACGTTATAACGTTATACCATATAACGTATTACGATACAACGTTATACCATATAACGTTATACTATATAACGTAATAGGTTATAACGTTATACCATATAATGTATTACGTTATAACGTTATACCATATAACTTTATACCATACAACGTCATACCATATAACGTAATACGTTATAACGTTATATCATATAACGTTATACCATATAACATCATACCATATACCGTAACACGTTATAACCTTATACCATATAACGTTATACTATAAAACGTAATACGTTATAACGTTATACCATATAACATCATACCGTATTACGTTATAACGTTATACCATAAACGTATTACGTTATAACGTTATACCATATAACGTACTACGATATAACGTTTTACCATATAACGATATACTATATAACGTAATACGTTATAACGATATACCATATAATGTATTACGTTATAACGTTATACCATAGAGCGTTATACTATATAACGTAATACGTTATAACGTTATACCATATAACGTTATACTATATAACATAATACGTTGTAACGTTATACCATATAACGTTATACCATATAACGTATTACGTTATAACGTTATGCCATATAACGTATTACGATATAACGTTATAGCATATAACGTTATACTATATAACGTAATACGTTATATCGTTATACCATATAACGTATTAGGTTATAACGTTATACCATATAACGTTATATTATATAACGTAATACGTTATAACGTTATACCAAATAACGTATTACGTTATAACGTTATACCATATAACGTTATACCATATAACATTATACCATTTAACGTATTGCGTTATAACGTTATAACATATAACGTTATACCATGTAACTTATACGTTATAACGTTATACTATATAACTTATACGTTATAACGTTATACTATATAACTTGTACGTTATAACGTTATACTATATAACGCAATACGTTGTAACGTTGTACCATATAACGCTATACTATATAACGTAATAAGTTATAACGTTATACCATATAACGTATTACGTTATAACGTAATACCATATAACGTTATACTATATAACATAATACCATATAACGTTATACTATATAACGTAATGCGTTATAACGTTATACCATATAACGTATTACGACATAACGTTATAGCATATAACGTTATACTATATAACGTAATACGTTATAACGTTATACCATGTAACGTATTAGGTTATAACGTTATACCATATAACGTTATACTATATAACGTAATACGTTATAACGTTATACCAAATAACGTATTACGTTATAACGTTATACCATATAACGTTATACCATATAACATTATACCATATAACGTATTGCGTTATAACGTTATACCATATAAAGTTATACCATGTAACTTATACGTTATAACGTTATACTATATAACTTATACGTTATAACGTTATACTATATAACGTAATACGTTGTAACGTTGTACCATATAACGCTATACTATATAACGTAATAAGTTATAACGTTATACCATATAACGTATTAGGTTATAACGTTATACCATATAACGTTGTACCATATAACGATATACTATAAAACGTAATACGTTATAACGTTATGCCATATAACGTATTACGTTATAACGTTATACCATATAGCGTTATACTATATAACGTAATACGTTGTAACGTTATACCATAAACGTATTACGTTATAACGTTATACCATATAACGTATTACGATATAACGTTATACCATATAACGATATACTGTATAACGTAATACGCTGTAACGTTATACCATAAACGTATTACGTTATAACGTTATACCATATAACGTATTACGATATAACGTTATACCATATAACGCTATACTATATAACGTAATACGTTGTAACGTTATACCATATAACGTTAAACTATATAACGTAATACGTTATAACGTTATACCATATAACGTTGTACCATATAACGATATACTATAAAACGTAATACGTTATAACGTTATGCCATATAACGTATTACGTTATAACGTTATACCATATAGCGTTATACTATATAACGTAATACGTTGTAACGTTATACCATATAACGTCATACCGTATAACGTTATACTATATAACGTAATACGTTATAACGTTATACCATAAACGTATTACGTTATAACGTTATACCATATAACGATATACTATATAACGTAATACGTTATAACGATATAGCATATAATGTATTACGTTATAACGTTATACCATAGAGCGTTATAATATATAACGTAATACGTTATAACGTTATACCATATAACGTTATACTATATAACATAATACGTTGTAACGTTATACCATATAACGTTATACCATATAGCGTTACACTACATAACGTAATACGTTATAACGTTATACCATATAACGTTATACTATATACCGTAATACTTTATACCGTTATACCATATAACGTAATACCATATAACGTTAAACTATATGACGTAATACGTTATAACGTTATACCATATAACGAGATACTATATACGGTAATACTTTATAACGTTATACCATATAACATTAAACTATATAACGTAATACGTTATAACGTTATGCCATATAACGAGATACTATATACAGTAATACCATATAACGTTATGCTATATAACGTAATACGTTACAACGTTATACCATATAACGTATTAGGTTATAACGTTATACCATATAACGTTATACTATATAACGTGATACGTTATAACGTTATACCAAATAGCGTATTACTTTATAACGTTATACCATATAACGTATTACGTTATAACGTTATACCTATAGCGTTATACTATATAACGTAATACGTTATAACGTTATATCATATAACGTTATATCATATAACGTTATACCATATAACGTTATACTATATAACGTAATACGTTATAACGTTATACCATATAACGTTATACTATATAACATAATACGTTGTAACGTTATACCATATAACGTTATACCATATAACGTATTACGTTATAACGTTATACCATATAACGTATTACGATACAACGTTATACCATATAACGTTATACTATATAACGTCATAGGTTATAACGTTATACCATATAATGTATTACGTTATAACGTTATACCATATAACTTCATACCATACAACGTCATACCATATAACGTAATACGTTATAACGTTATATCATATAACGTTATACTATATAACGTAATACGTTATAACGTTATACCATATAACATCATACCGTATTACGTTATAACGTTATACCATAGACGTATTACGTTATAACGTTATACCATATAACGTACTACGATATAACGTTATACCATATAACGATATACTATATAACGTAATACGTTATAACGATATACCATATAATGTATTACGTTATAACGTTATACCATAGAGCGTTATACTATATAACGTAATACGTTATAACGTTATACCATATAACGTTATACTATATAACATAATACGTTGTAACGTTATACCATATAACGTTATACCATATAACGTATTACGTTATAACGTTATGCCATATAACGTATTACGATATAACGTTATAGCATATAACGTTATACTATATAACGTAAAACGTTATATCGTTATACCATATAACGTATTAGGTTATAACATTATACCATATAACGTTATACTATATAACGTAATACGTTATAACGTTGTACCAAATAACGTATTACGTTATAACGTTATATCATATAACGTTATACCATATAACATTATACCATATAACGTATTGCGTTATAACGTTATACCATATAACGTTATACCATGTAACTTATACGTTATAACGTTATACTATATAACTTATACGTTATAACGTTATACTATATAACTTATACGTTATAACGTTATACTATATAACGTAATACGTTGTAACGTTGTAAAATATAACGCTATACTATATAACGTAATAAGTTATAACGTTATACCATATAACGTATTACGTTATAACGTAATACCATATAACGTTATACTATATAACATAATACCATATAACGTTATACTATATAACGTAATGCGTTATAACGTTATACCATATAACGTATTACGATATAACGTTATAGCATATAACGTTTTACTATATAACGTAATACGTTATAACGTTATACCATATAACGTATTAGGTTATAACGTTATACCATATAACGTTATACTATATAACGTAATACGTTATAACGTTATACCAAATAACGTATTACGTTATAACGTAATACGTTATAACGTTATACCATATAACGTATTAGGTTATAACGTTATACCATATAACGTTGTACCATATAACGATATACTATAAAACGTAATACGTTATAACGTTATGCCATATAACGTATTACGTTATAACGTTATACCATATAGCGTTATACTATATAACGTAATACGTTATAACGTTATACCATAAACGTATTACGTTATAACGTTATACCATATAACGATATACTATATAACGTAATACGTTATAACGATATAGCATATAATGTATTACGTTATAACGTTATACCATAGAGCGTTATAATATATAACGTAATACGTTATAACGTTATACCATATAACGTTATACTATATAACATAATACGTTGTAACGTTATACCATATAACGTTATACCATATAGCGTTACACTACATAACGTAATACGTTATAACGTTATACCATATAACGTATTACGTTATAACGTAATACCATATAACGTTATACTATATAACATAATACCATATAACGTTATACTATATAACGTAATGCGTTATAACGTTATACCATATAACGTATTACGACATAACGTTATAGCATATAACGTTATACTATATAACGTAATACGTTATAACGTTATACCATGTAACGTATTAGGTTATAACGTTATACCATATAACGTTATACTATATAACGTAATACGTTATAACGTTATACCAAATAACGTATTACGTTATAACGTTATACCATATAACGTTATACCATATAACATTATACCATATAACGTATTGCGTTATAACGTTATACCATATAAAGTTATACCATGTAACTTATACGTTATAACGTTATACTATATAACTTATACGTTATAACGTTATACTATATAACGTAATACGTTGTAACGTTGTACCATATAACGCTATACTATATAACGTAATAAGTTATAACGTTATACCATATAACGTATTAGGTTATAACGTTATACCATATAACGTTGTACCATATAACGATATACTATAAAACGTAATACGTTATAACGTTATGCCATATAACGTATTACGTTATAACGTTATACCATATAGCGTTATACTATATAACGTAATACGTTGTAACGTTATACCATAAACGTATTACGTTATAACGTTATACCATATAACGTATTACGATATAACGTTATACCATATAACGATATACTGTATAACGTAATACGCTGTAACGTTATACCATAAACGTATTACGTTATAACGTTATACCATATAACGTATTACGATATAACGTTATACCATATAACGCTATACTATATAACGTAATACGTTGTAACGTTATACCATATAACGTTAAACTATATAACGTAATACGTTATAACGTTATACCATATAACGTTGTACCATATAACGATATACTATAAAACGTAATACGTTATAACGTTATGCCATATAACGTATTACGTTATAACGTTATACCATATAGCGTTATACTATATAACGTAATACGTTGTAACGTTATACCATATAACGTCATACCGTATAACGTTATACTATATAACGTAATACGTTATAACGTTATACCATAAACGTATTACGTTATAACGTTATACCATATAACGATATACTATATAACGTAATACGTTATAACGATATAGCATATAATGTATTACGTTATAACGTTATACCATAGAGCGTTATAATATATAACGTAATACGTTATAACGTTATACCATATAACGTTATACTATATAACATAATACGTTGTAACGTTATACCATATAACGTTATACCATATAACGTATTACGTTATAACGTTATGCCATATAACGTATTACGATATAACGTTATAGCATATAACGTTATACTATATAACGTAATACGTTATATCGTTATACCATATAACGTATTAGGTTATAACGTTATACCATATAACGTTATATTATATAACGTAATACGTTATAACGTTATACCAAATAACGTATTACGTTATAACGTTATACCATATAACGTTATACCATATAACATTATACCATTTAACGTATTGCGTTATAACGTTATAACATATAACGTTATACCATGTAACTTATACGTTATAACGTTATACTATATAACTTATACGTTATAACGTTATACTATATAACTTGTACGTTATAACGTTATACTATATAACGCAATACGTTGTAACGTTGTACCATATAACGCTATACTATATAACGTAATAAGTTATAACGTTATACCATATAACGTATTACGTTATAACGTAATACCATATAACGTTATACTATATAACATAATACCATATAACGTTATACTATATAACGTAATGCGTTATAACGTTATACCATATAACGTATTACGACATAACGTTATAGCATATAACGTTATACTATATAACGTAATACGTTATAACGTTATACCATGTAACGTATTAGGTTATAACGTTATACCATATAACGTTATACTATATAACGTAATACGTTATAACGTTATACCAAATAACGTATTACGTTATAACGTTATACCATATAACGTTATACCATATAACATTATACCATATAACGTATTGCGTTATAACGTTATACCATATAAAGTTATACCATGTAACTTATACGTTATAACGTTATACTATATAACTTATACGTTATAACGTTATACTATATAACGTAATACGTTGTAACGTTGTACCATATAACGCTATACTATATAACGTAATAAGTTATAACGTTATACCATATAACGTATTAGGTTATAACGTTATACCATATAACGTTGTACCATATAACGATATACTATAAAACGTAATACGTTATAACGTTATGCCATATAACGTATTACGTTATAACGTTATACCATATAGCGTTATACTATATAACGTAATACGTTGTAACGTTATACCATAAACGTATTACGTTATAACGTTATACCATATAACGTATTACGATATAACGTTATACCATATAACGATATACTGTATAACGTAATACGCTGTAACGTTATACCATAAACGTATTACGTTATAACGTTATACCATATAACGTATTACGATATAACGTTATACCATATAACGCTATACTATATAACGTAATACGTTGTAACGTTATACCATATAACGTTAAACTATATAACGTAATACGTTATAACGTTATACCATATAACGTTGTACCATATAACGATATACTATAAAACGTAATACGTTATAACGTTATGCCATATAACGTATTACGTTATAACGTTATACCATATAGCGTTATACTATATAACGTAATACGTTGTAACGTTATACCATATAACGTCATACCGTATAACGTTATACTATATAACGTAATACGTTATAACGTTATACCATAAACGTATTACGTTATAACGTTATACCATATAACGATATACTATATAACGTAATACGTTATAACGATATAGCATATAATGTATTACGTTATAACGTTATACCATAGAGCGTTATAATATATAACGTAATACGTTATAACGTTATACCATATAACGTTATACTATATAACATAATACGTTGTAACGTTATACCATATAACGTTATACCATATAGCGTTACACTACATAACGTAATACGTTATAACGTTATACCATATAACGTTATACTATATACCGTAATACTTTATACCGTTATACCATATAACGTAATACCATATAACGTTAAACTATATGACGTAATACGTTATAACGTTATACCATATAACGAGATACTATATACGGTAATACTTTATAACGTTATACCATATAACATTAAACTATATAACGTAATACGTTATAACGTTATGCCATATAACGAGATACTATATACAGTAATACCATATAACGTTATGCTATATAACGTAATACGTTACAACGTTATACCATATAACGTATTAGGTTATAACGTTATACCATATAACGTTATACTATATAACGTAATACGTTATAACGTTATACCATATAACGTTATACTATATAACGTAATACGTTATAACGTTATACCATATAACGTTATACTATATAACATAATACGTTGTAACGTTATACCATATAACGTTATACCATATAACGTATTACGTTATAACGTTATACCATATAACGTATTACGATACAACGTTATACCATATAACGTTATACTATATAACGTAATAGGTTATAACGTTATACCATATAATGTATTACGTTATAACGTTATACCATATAACTTTATACCATACAACGTCATACCATATAACGTAATACGTTATAACGTTATATCATATAACGTTATACCATATAACATCATACCATATACCGTAACACGTTATAACCTTATACCATATAACGTTATACTATAAAACGTAATACGTTATAACGTTATACCATATAACATCATACCGTATTACGTTATAACGTTATACCATAGACGTATTACGTTATAACGTTATACCATATAACGTACTACGATATAACGTTATACCATATAACGATATACTATATAACGTAATACGTTATAACGATATACCATATAATGTATTACGTTATAACGTTATACCATAGAGCGTTATACTATATAACGTAATACGTTATAACGTTATACCATATAACGTTATACTATATAACATAATACGTTGTAACGTTATACCATATAACGTTATACCATATAACGTATTACGTTATAACGTTATGCCATATAACGTATTACGATATAACGTTATAGCATATAACGTTATACTATATAACGTAATACGTTATATCGTTATACCATATAACGTATTAGGTTATAACGTTATACCATATAACGTTATACTATATAACGTAATACGTTATAACGTTATACCAAATAACGTATTACGTTATATCGTTATACCATATAACGTTATACCATATAACATTATACCATATAACGTATTGCGTTATAACGTCATACCATATAACGTTATACCATGTAACTTATACGTTATAACGTTATACTATATAACTTATACGTTATAACGTTATACTATATAACTTATACGTTATAACGTTATACTATATAACGTAATACGTTGTAACGTTGTACCATATAACGCTATACTATATAACGTAATAAGTTATAACGTTATACCATATAACGTATTACGTTATAACGTAATACCATATAACGTTATACTATATAACATAATACCATATAACGTTATACTATATAACGTAATGCGTTATAACGTTATACCATATAACGTATTACGATATAACGTTATAGCATATAACGTTTTACTATATAACGTAATACGTTATAACGTTATACCATATAACGTATTAGGTTATAACGTTATACCATATAACGTTATACTATATAACGTAATACGTTATAACGTTATACCAAATAACGTATTACGTTATAACGTAATACGTTATAACGTTATACCATATAACGTATTAGGTTATAACGTTATACCATATAACGTTGTACCATATAACGATATACTATAAAACGTAAGACGTTATAACGTTATGCCATATAACGTATTACGTTATAACGTTATACCATATAGCGTTATACTATATAACGTAATACGTTGTAACGTTATACCATAAACGTATTACGTTATAACGTTATACCATATAACGTATTACGATATAACGTTATACCATATAACGATATACTGTATAACGTAATACGCTGTAACGTTATACCATAAACGTATTACGTTATAACGTTATACCATATAACGTATTACGATATAACGTTATACCATATAACGCTATACTATATAACGTAATACGTTGTAACGTTATACCATATAACGTTAAACTATATAACGTAATACGTTATAACGTTATACCATATAACGTTGTACCATATAACGATATACTATAAAACGTAATACGTTATAACGTTATGCCATATAACGTATTACGTTATAACGTTATACCATATAGCGTTATACTATATAACGTAATACGTTGTAACGTTATACCATATAACGTCATACCGTATAACGTTATACTATATAACGTAATACGTTATAACGTTATACCATAAACGTATTACGTTATAACGTTATACCATATAACGATATACTATATAACGTAATACGTTATAACGATATACCATATAATGTATTACGTTATAACGTTATACCATAGAGCGTTATACTATATAACGTAATACGTTATAACGTTATACCATATAACGTTATACTATATAACATAATACGTTGTAACGTTATACCATATAACGTTATACCATATAGCGTTACACTACATAACGTAATACGTTATAACGTTATACCATATAACGTTATACTATATACCGTAATACTTTATACCGTTATACCATATAACGTAATACCATATAACGTTAAACTATATGACGTAATACGTTATAACGTTATACCATATAACGAGATACTATATACGGTAATACTTTATAACGTTATACCATATAACATTAAACTATATAACGTAATACGTTATAACGTTATGCCATATAACGAGATACTATATACAGTAATACCATATAACGTTATGCTATATAACGTAATACGTTACAACGTTATACCATATAACGTATTAGGTTATAACGTTATACCATATAACGTTATACTATATAACGTAATAGGTTATAACGTTATACCATATAATGTATTACGTTATAACGTTATACCATATAACTTTATACCATACAACGTCATACCATATAACGTAATACGTTATAACGTTATATCATATAACGTTATACCATATAACATCATACCATATACCGTAACACGTTATAACCTTATACCATATAACGTTATACTATAAAACGTAATACGTTATAACGTTATACCATATAACATCATACCGTATTACGTTATAACGTTATACCATAGACGTATTACGTTATAACGTTATACCATATAACGTACTACGATATAACGTTATACCATATAACGATATACTATATAACGTAATACGTTATAACGATATACCATATAATGTATTACGTTATAACGTTATACCATAGAGCGTTATACTATATAACGTAATACGTTATAACGTTATACCATATAACGTTATACTATATAACATAATACGTTGTAACGTTATACCATATAACGTTATACCATATAACGTATTACGTTATAACGTTATGCCATATAACGTATTACGATATAACGTTATAGCATATAACGTTATACTATATAACGTAATACGTTATATCGTTATACCATATAACGTATTAGGTTATAACGTTATACCATATAACGTTATACTATATAACGTAATACGTTATAACGTTATACCAAATAACGTATTACGTTATAACGTTATACCATATAACGTTATACCATATAACATTATACCATATAACGTATTGCGTTATAACGTTATACCATATAACGTTATACCATGTAACTTATACGTTATAACGTTATACTATATAACTTATACGTTATAACGTTATACTATATAACTTATACGTTATAACGTTATACTATATAACGTAATACGTTGTAACGTTGTACCATATAACGCTATACTATATAACGTAATAAGTTATAACGTTATACCATATAACGTATTACGTTATAACGTAATACCATATAACGTTATACTATATAACATAATACCATATAACGTTATACTATATAACGTAATGCGTTATAACGTTATACCATATAACGTATTACGATATAACGTTGTAGCATATAACGTTTTACTATATAACGTAATACGTTATAACGTTATACCATATAACGTATTAGGTTATAACGTTATACCATATAACGTTATACTATATAACGTAATACGTTATAACGTTATACCAAATAACGTATTACGTTATAACGTTATACCATATAACGTTATACCATATAACATTATACCATATAACGTATTGCGTTATAACGTTATACCATATAAAGTTATACCATGTAACTTATACGTTATAACGTTATACTATATAACTTATACGTTATAACGTTATACTATATAACGTAATACGTTGTAACGTTGTACCATATAACGCTATACTATATAACGTAATAAGTTATAACGTTATACCATATAACGTATTAGGTTATAACGTTATACCATATAACGCATTACGATATAACGTTATACCATATAACGATATACTGTATAACGTAATACGCTGTAACGTTATACCATAAACGTATTACGTTATAACGTTATACCATATAACGTATTACGATATAACGTTATACCATATAACGCTATACTATATAACGTAATACGTTGTAACGTTATACCATATAACGTCAAACTATATAACGTAATACGTTATAACGTTATACCATATAACGTTGTACCATATAACGATATACTATAAAACGTAATACGTTATAACATTATGCCATATAACGTATTACGTTATAACGTTATACCATATAGCGTTATACTATATAACGTAATACGTTGTAACGTTATACCATATAACGTCATACCGTATAACGTTATACTATATAACGTAATACGTTATAACGTTATACCATAAACGTATTACGTTATAACGTTATACCATATAACGTATTTCGATATAACGTTATACCATATAACGCTATACTATATAACGTAATACGTTGTAACGTTATACCATATAACGTTAAACTATATAACGTAATAGGTTATAACGTTATACCATATAACGAGTTACTATATACCGTAATACATTATAACGTTATACCATATAACGTTATACCATGTAACCTATACGTTATAACGTTATACCACATAACGTATTACGTTATAACGTAATACCATATAACGTTATACTATATAACATAATACCATATAACGTAATGTGGTATGGTATGGCATATAACGTAATACGTTGTAACGTTGTACCATATAACGCTATACTATACAACGTATTACGTTATAACGTAATACCATATAACGTTATACTATATAACGTAATACCATATGACGTTATACCATATAACGTATTACGTTATAACGTTATGCCATATAACGTATTACGATATAACGTTATACCATATAACGTTATACTATATAACGTAATACGTTATAACGTTATACCATATAACGTATTAGGTTATAACGTTATACCATATAATGTTATATCATATAACGTTATACTATATAACGTAATGCGTTATAACGTTATACCATATAACGTATTAGGTTATAACGTTATACCATATAACGTTATACTATATAACGTAATACGATATAACGTTATACCATATAACGTATTACGTTACTACGTTATACCATATAACGTATCACGTTATAACGTAATAGCATATAACGTTATACTATATAACGTAATACGTTATATCGTTATACCATACAACGTATTACGTTATAACGTTATGCCATATAACGTATTACGATATAACGTTATACCATATAACGTTATACTATATAACGTAATACGTTATAACGTTATACCATATAACGTTATACTATATAACGTAATACGTTATAACGTTATACCATATAACGTTATACTATATAACGTAATACGTTATATCGTTATGCCATATAACGTAATACGTTATAACGGTATACCAAATAACGTTATACTATATAACGTAATACGTCATAACGTTATACCATATAACGTCATACCTTATAACGTTATACTATATAACGTATTACGTTATAACGTAATACCATATAACGTTATACTATATAACGTAATACCATATGACGTTATACCATATAACGTATTACGTTATAACGTTATGCCATATAACGTATTACGATATAACGTTATACCATATAACGTTATACTATATAACGTAATACGTTATAACGTTATACCATATAACGTTATACTATATAACGTAATACGTTATAACGTTATACCATATAACGTTATACTATATAACGTAATACGTTATATCGTTATGCCATATAACGTAATACGTTGTAACGTTGTACCATATAACGCTATACTATATAACGTATTACGTTATAACGTAATACCATATAACGTTATACTATATAACGTAATACCATATGACGTTATACCATATAACGTATTACGTTATAACGTTATGCCATATAACGTATTACGATATAACGTTATACCATATAACGTTATACTATATAACGTAATACGTTATAACGTTATACCATATAACGTATTAGGTTATAACGTTATACCATATAACGTTATACCATATAACGATATACTATAAAACGTAATACGTTATAACGTTATGCCATATAACGTATTACGTTATAACGTTATACCATATAGCGTTATACTATATAACGTAATACGTTATAACGTTATACCATATAACGTATTACTACATAACGTTATACCATATAACGATATACTATATAACGTAATACGTTGTAACGTTATACCATATAACGTTAAACTATATAACGTAATACGTTATAACGTTATACCATATAACGTTATACTATATAACGTAATACGTTATAACGTTATACCATATAACGTTATACTATATAACGTAATACGTTATAACGTTATACCATATAACGTATTACTACATAACGTTATACCATATAACGATATACTATATAACGTAATACGTTGTAACGTTATACCATATAACGTTAAACTATATAACGTAATACGTTATAACGTTATACCATATAACGTTATACTATATAACGTAATACGTTATAACGTTATACCATATAACGTTATACCATATAACGATATACTATATAACGTAATAAGTTGTAACCTTATACCATATAACGTTATACTATAAAACGTAATAGGTTATAACGTTATACCATATAACGTCATACCGTATAACGTTATACTATATAACATAATACGTTGTAACGTTATACCATATAACGTATTACGTTATAACGTTATACCATATAGCGTTATACTATATAACGTAATACGTTATAACGTTATACCATATAACGTTATACTATATAACGTAATACGTTATAACGTTATACCATATAACGTTATATTATATAACATAATACGTTGTACCGTTATACCATATAACGTTATACCATATAACGTATTACATTATAACGTTATACCATATAACGTATTACGATATAACCTTATACCATATAACGTTATACCATGTAACTTATACGTTATAACGACATACTATATAACTTATACGTTATAACGTTATACTATATAACGTAATACGTTGTAACGTTATACCATATAACGCTATACTATATAACGTAATAGGTTATAACGTTATACCATATAAGGTTATACTATATAACGTAATACCTTATAACGTTATGCCATATAACGTATTACGTTATAACGGTATACGAAATAACGTTATACTATATAACGTAATACGTCATAACATTATACCATATAACGTCATACCGTATAACGTTATACTATATAACGTATTACGTTATAACGTAATACCATATAACGTTATACTATATAAGGTAATACGATATAACGTTATACTATATAAAGTAATGCGTTATAACGTTATACCATATAACGTATTAGGTTATAACGTTATACCATATAACGTATTAGGTTATAACGTTATACCATATAACGTTATACTATATAACGTAATACGTTATATCGTTATACCATATAACGTTATACTATATAACATAATACGTTGTAACGTTATACCATATAACGTTATACCATATAACGTATTACGTTATAACGTCATACCATATAGCGTTATACTATATAACGTAATACGTTATAACGTTATACCATATAACGTTATACTATATAACGTAATACGTTATAACGTTATACCATATAACGTTATACTATATATCATAATACGTTGTAACGTTATACCATATAGCGTTATACCATGTAACTTATATGTTATAACGTCATACTATATAACTTATACGTTATAACGTTATACTATATAACGTAATACGTTGTAACGTTATACCATATAACGCTATACTATATAACGTAATAGGTTATAACGTTATACCATATAAGGTTATACTATATAACGTAATACTTTATAACGTTATACCATATAACGTTATACCATATAACGTAATACGTTTTAACGTTATACCATATAACGTTATACCATATAACGTATTACGTCATAACGTTATACCATATCACGTATTACGATATAACGCTATACCATATAACGTTATACTATATAACGTAATACGTTATAACGTTATACCATAAGACGTTATACTATATAACGTAATACCATATAACGCTATACTATATAACGTAATACGTTATAACGTTATACCATATAACGTATTAGGTTATGACGTTATACCATATAACGTTATACTATGGAACGTAATACGTTATAACGTTATACCAATCAGCGTATTACGTTATAACGTTATACCATATAACGTATTACATTATAACGTTATACCATATAGCGTTATACTACATAACGTAATACGTTATAACGTTATACCATATAACGTAAAACTATATAACGTAATACGTTATAACGTTATACCATATAACGTTATACTATATAACGTAATACGTTATAACGTTATACCATATAACGTTATACTATATAACACAATACGTTGTAACGTTATACCATATAACGTTATACCATATAACGTATTACGTTATAACGTTATATCATATAACGTATTACGATATAACGTTATACCATATAACGTTATACCATGTAACTTATACGTTATAACGTCATACTATATAACTTATACGTTATAACGTTATACTATATAACGTAATACGTTGTAACGTTATACCATATAACGCTATACTATATAACGTAATAGGTTATAACGTTATACCATATAAGGTTATACTATATAACGTAATACCTTATAACGCTATACTATATAACGTAATACGTTATAACGTTATACCATATAACGTATTAGGTTATGACGTTATACCATATAACGCTATACTATGGAACGTAATACGTTATACCGTTATACCAAACAGCGTATTACGTTATAACGTTATACCATATAACGTATTACGTTATAACGTTATACCATATAGCGTTATACTACATAACGTAATACGTTATAACGTTATACCATATAACGTTATACTATATAACGTAATACGTTATAACGTTATACCATATAACGTTATACTATATAACGTAATACGTCATAACATTATACCATATAACGTCATACCGTATAACGTTATACTATATAACGTATTACGTTATAACGTAATACCATATAACGTTATACTATAAAAGGTAATACGATATAACGTTATACTATATAAAGTAATGCGTTATAACGTTATACCATATAACGTATTAGGTTATAACGTTATGCCATATAACGTTATACTATATAACGTAATACGTTATAACGTTATACCATATAACGCTATACTATATAACATAATGTGTTGTAACGTTATACCATATAACGTTATACCATATAACGTATTACGTTATAACGTTATACCATATAGCGTTATACTATATAACGTAATACGTTATAACGTTATACCATATAACGTTATACTATATAACGTAATACGTTATGACGTTATACCATAAGACGTTATACTATATAACGTAATACCATATAACGCTATACTATATAACGTAATACGTTATAACGTTATACCATATAACGTATTAGGTTATGACGTTATACCATATAGCGCTATACTATGGAACGTAATACGTTATAACGTTATACCAAACAGCGTATTACGTTATAACGTTATACCATATAACGTATTACGTTATAACGTTATACCATATAGCGTTATACTACATAACGTAATACGTTATAACGTTATACCATATAACGTTATACTATATAACGTAATACGTTATAACGTTATACCATATAACGTTATATTATATAACATAATACGTTGTACCGTTATACCATATAACGTTATACCATATAACGTATTACGTTATAACGTTATACCATATAACGTATTACGATATAACCTTATACCATATAACGTTATACCATGTAACTTATACGTTATAACGTCATACTATATAACTTATACGTTATAACGTTATACTATATAACGTAATACGTTGTAACGTTATACCATATAACGCTATACTATATAACGTAATAGGTTATAACGTTATACCATATAAGGTTATACTATATAACGTAATACCTTATAACGTTATGCCATATAACGTATTACGTTATAACGGTATACCAAATAACGTTATACTATATAACGTAATACGTCATAACATTATACCATATAACGTCATACCGTATAACGTTATACTATATAACGTATTACGTTATAACGTAATACCATATAACATTATACTATATAAGGTAATACGATATAACGTTGTACTATATAAAGTAATGCGTTATAACGTTATACCATATAACGTATTAGGTTATAACGTTATACCATATAACGTATTAGGTTATAACGTTATACCATATAACGTTATACTATATAACGTAATACGTTATAACGTTATACCATATAACGTTATACTATATAACATAATACGTTGTAACGTTATACCATATAACGTTATACCATATAACGTATTACGTTATAACGTCATACCATATAGCGTTATACTATATAACGTAATACGTTATAACGTTATACCATATAACGTTATACTATATAACGTAATACGTTATAACGTTATACCATATAACGTTATACTATATATCATAATACGTTGTAACGTTATACCATATAGCGTTATACCATGTAACTTATATGTTATAACGTCATACTATATAACTTATACGTTATAACGTTATACTATATAACGTAATACGTTGTAACGTTATACCATATAACGCTATACTATATAACGTAATAGGTTATAACGTTATACCATATAAGGTTATACTATATAACGTAATACTTTATAACGTTATACCATATAACGTTATACCATATAACGTAATACGTTATAACGTTATACCATATAACGTTATACTATATAACGTAATACCATATAACGTTATACCATATAACGTTATACCATATAACGTTATACCATATAACGTATTACGTCATAACGTTATACCATATAACGTATTACGATATAACGCTATACCATATAACGTTATACTATATAACGTAATACGTTATAACGTTATACCATAAGACGTTATACTATATAACGTAATACCATATAACGCTATACTATATAACGTAATACGTTATAACGTTATACCATATAACGTATTAGGTTATGACGTTATACCATATAACGTTATACTATGGAACGTAATACGTTATAACGTTATACCAATCAGCGTATTACGTTATAACGTTATACCATATAACGTATTACGTTATAACGTTATACCATATAGCGTTATACTACATAATGTAATACGTTATAACGTTATACCATATAACGTAAAACTATATAACGTAATACGTTATAACGTTATACCATATAACGTTATACTATATAACGTAATACGTTATAACGTTATACCATATAACGTTATACTATATAACACAATACGTTGTAACGTTATACCATATAACGTTATACCATATAACGTATTACGTTATAACGTTATACCATATAACGTATTACGATATAACGTTATACCTTATAACGTTATGCCATATAACGTATTACGTTATAACGGTATACCAAATAACGTTATACTATATAACGTAATACGTCATAACATTATACCATATAACGTCATACCGTATAACGTTATACTATATAACGTATTACGTTATAACGTAATACCATATAACGTTATACTATATAAGGTAATACGATATAACGTTATACTATATAAAGTAATGCGTTATAACGTTATACCATATAACGTATTAGGTTATAACGTTATGCCACATAACGTTATACTATATAACGTAATACGTTATAACGTTATACCATATAACGTTATACTATATAACATAATGTGTTGTAACGTTATACCATATAACGTTATACCATATAACGTATTACGTTATAACGTTATACCATATAGCGTTATACTATATAACGTAATACGTTATAACGTTTTACCATATAACGTTATACTATATAACGTAATACGTTATAACGTTATACCATAAGACGTTATACTATATAACGTAATACCATATAACGCTATACTATATAACGTAATACGTTATAACGTTATACCATATAACGTATTAGGTTATGACGTTACACCATATAACGCTATACTATGGAACGTAATACGTTATAACGTTATACCAAACAGCGTATTACGTTATAACGTTATACCATATAACGTATTACGTTATAACGTTATACCATATAGCGTTATACTACATAACGTAATACGTTATAACGTTATACCATATAACGTTAAACTATATAACGTAATACGTTATAACGTTATACCATATAACGCTATACTATATAACGTAATAGGTTATAACGTTATACCATATAAGGTTATACTATATAACGTAATACCTTATAACGCTATACTATATAACGTAATACGTTATAACGTTATACCATATAACGTATTAGGTTATGACGTTATACCATATAACGCTATACTATGGAACGTAATACGTTATAACGTTATACCATATAGCGTTATACTACATAACGTAATACGTTATAACGTTATACCATATAACGTTATACCATGTAACTTATACGTTATAACGTCATACTATATAACTTATACGTTATAACGTTATACTATATAACGTAATACGTTGTAACGTTATACCATATAACGCTATACTATATAACGTAATAGGTTATAACGTTATACCATATAACGTTATGCCATATAACGTATTACGTTATAACGGTATACCAAATAACGTTATACTATATAACGTAATACGTCATAACATTATACCATATAACGTCATACCGTATAACGTTATACTATATAACGTATTACGTTATAACGTAATACCATATAACGTTATACTATATAAGGTAATACGATATAACGTTATACCATATAACGTTATACTATATACCGTAATACTTTATACCGTAATACCATATAACGTAATACCATATAACGTTATACCATATAACGTGTTAGGTTATAACGTTATACCATATAACGTTATACTATATAACGTAATACGTTATAACGTTATACCATATAACGTTATACTATATAACATAATACGTTGTAACGTTATACCATATAACGTTATACCAAATAACGTATTACTTTATAACGCTATACCATATAACGTATTACGTTATAACGTTATACCATATAGCGTTATACTATTTAACGTAATACGTTATAACGTTATACCATATAACGTTATACTATATAACGTAATACGTTATAACGTTATACCATATAACGTTATACTATATAACATAATACGTTGTAACGTTATACCATATAACGTTATACCATATAACGTATTACGTTATAACGTTATACCATATAGCGTTATACTATATAACGTAATACGTTATAACGTTATACCATATAACGTTATACTATATACCGTAATACTTTATACCGTTATACCATATAACGTAATACCATATAACGTTATACCATATAACGTGTTAGGTTATAACGTTATGCCATATAACGTTATACTATATAACGTAATACGTTATAACGTTATACCATATAACGATATACTATATAACATAATACGTTGTAACGTTATACCATATAACGTTATACCATATAACGTATTACGTTATAACGTTATACCATATAGCGTTATACTATATAACGTAATACGTTATAACGTTATACCATATAACGTTATACCATGTAACTTATACGTTATAACGTCATACTATATAACTTATACGTTATAACGTTATACTATATAACGTAATACGTTGTAACGTTATACCATATGACGCTATACTATATAACGTAATAGGTTATTACGTTATACCATATAAGGTTATACTATATAACATAATACGTTGTAACGTTATACCATATAACGTTATACCATATAACGTATTACGTTATAACGTTATACCATATAGCGTTATACTATATAACGTATTACGTTATAACGTTATACCATATAGCGTTATACTATATAACGTAATACGTTATAACGTTATACCATAAGACGTTATACTATATAACGTTATACCATATAACGTTATACCATATAACGTATTACGTCATAACGTTATACCATATCACGTATTACGATATAACGCTATACCATATAACGTTATACTATATAACGTAATACGTTATAACGTTATACCATAAGACGTTATACTATATAACGTAATACCATATAACGCTATACTATATAACGTAATACGTTATAACGTTATACCATATAACGTATTAGGTTATGACGTTATACCATATAACGTTATACTATGGAACGTAATACGTTATAACGTTATACCAATCAGCGTATTACGTTATAACGTTATACCATATAACGTATTACATTATAACGTTATACCATATAGCGTTATACTACATAACGTAATACGTTATAACGTTATACCATATAACGTAAAACTATATAACGTAATACGTTATAACGTTATACCATATAACGTTATACTATATAACGTAATACGTTATAACGTTATACCATATAACGTCATACTATATAACACAATACGTTGTAACGTTATACCATATAACGTTATACCATATAACGTATTACGTTATAACGTTATACCATATAACGTATTACGATATAACGTTATACCATATAACGTTATACCATGTAACTTATACGTTATAACGTCATACTATATAACTTATACGTTATAACGTTATACTATATAACGTAATACGTTGTAACGTTATACCATATAACGCTATACTATATAACGTAATAGGTTATAACGTTATACCATATAAGGTTATACTATATAACGTAATACCTTATAACGCTATACTATATAACGTAATACGTTATAACGTTATACCATATAACGTATTAGGTTATGACGTTATACCATATAACGCTATACTATGGAACGTAATACGTTATAACGTTATACCAAACAGCGTATTACGTTATAACGTTATACCATATAACGTATTACGTTATAACGTTATACCATATAGCGTTATACTACATAACGTAATACGTTATAACGTTATACCATATAACGTTATACTATATAACGTAATACGTTATAACGTTATACCATATAACGTTATACTATATAACGTAATACGTCATAACATTATACCATATAACGTCATACCGTATAACGTTATACTATATAACGTATTACGTTATAACGTAATACCATATAACGTTATACTATAAAAGGTAATACGATATAACGTTATACTATATAAAGTAATGCGTTATAACGTTATACCATATAACGTATTAGGTTATAACGTTATGCCATATAACGTTATACTATATAACGTAATACGTTATAACGTTATACCATATAACGCTATACTATATAACATAATGTGTTGTAACGTTGTACCATATAACGTTATACCATATAACGTATTACGTTATAACGTTATACCATATAGCGTTATACTATATAACGTAATACGTTATAACGTTATACCATATAACGTTATACTATATAACGTAATACGTTATGTCGTTATACCATAAGACGTTATACTATATAACGTAATACCATATAACGCTATACTATATAACGTAATACGTTATAACGTTATACCATATAACGTATTAGGTTATGACGTTATACCATATAACGCTATACTATGGAACGTAATACGTTATAACGTTATACCAAACAGCGTATTACGTTATAACGTTATACCATATAACGTATTACGTTATAACGTTATACCATATAGCGTTATACTACATAACGTAATACGTTATAACGTTATACCATATAACGTTATACTATATAACGTAATCCGTTATAACGTTATACCATATAACGTTATATTATATAACATAATACGTTGTACCGTTATACCATATAACGTTATACCATATAACGTATTACGTTATAACGTTATACCATATAACGTATTACGATATAACCTTATACCATATAACGTTATACCATGTAACTTATACGTTATAACGTCATACTATATAACTTATACGTTATAACGTTATACTATATAACGTAATACGTTGTAACGTTATACCATATAACGCTATACTATATAACGTAATAGGTTATAACGTTATACCATATAAGGTTATACTATATAACGTAATACCTTATAACGTTATGCCATATAACGTATTACGTTATAACGGTATACCAAATAACGTTATACTACATAACGTAATACGTCATAACATTATACCATATAACGTCATACCGTATAACGTTATACTATATAACGTATTACGTTATAACGTAATACCATATAACCTTATACTATATAAGGTAATACGATATAACGTTATACTATATAAAGTAATGCGTTATAACGTTATACCATATAACGTATTAGGTTATAACGTTATACCATATAACGTATTAGGTTATAACGTTATACCATATAACGTTATACTATATAACGTAATACGTTATAACGTTATACCATATAACGTTATACTATATAACATAATACGTTGTAACGTTATACCATATAACGTTATACCATATAACGTATTACGTTATAACGTCATACCATATAGCGTTATACTATATAACGTAATACGTTATAACGTTATACCATATAACGTTATACTATATAACGTAATACGTTATAACGTTATACCATATAACGTTATACTATATATCATAATACGTTGTAACGTTATACCATATAGCGTTATACCATGTAACTTATATGTTATAACGTCATACTATATAACTTATACGTTATAACGTTATACTATATAACGTAATACGTTGTAACGTTATACCATATAACGCTATACTATATTACGTAATAGGTTATAACGTTATACCATATAAGGTTATACTATATAACGTAATACTTTATAACGTTATACCATATAACGTTATACCATATAACGTATTACGTTATAACGTTATACCATATAGCGTTATACTATATAACGTATTACGTTATAACGTTATACCATATAGCGTTATACTATATAACGTAATACGTTATAACGTTATACCATAAGACGTTATACTATATAACGTAATAGGTTATAACGTTATACCATATAAGGTTATACTATATAACATAATACGTTGTAACGTTTTACCATATAACGTTATACCATATAACGTATTACGTTATAACGTTATACCATATAACGTTATACTATATAACACAATACGTTGTAACGTTATACCATATAACGTTATACCATATAACGTATTACGTCATAACGTTATACCATATCACGTATTACGATATAACGCTATACCATATAACGTTATACTATATAACGTAATACGTTATAACGTTATACCATAAGACGTTATACTATATAACGTAATACCATATAACGCTATACTATATAACGTAATACGTTATAACGTTATACCATATAACGTATTAGGTTATGACGTTATACCATATAACGTTATACTATGGAACGTAATACGTTATAACGTTATACCAATCAGCGTATTACGTTATAACGTTATACCATATAACGTATTACATTATAACGTTATACCATATAGCGTTATACTACATAACGTAATACGTTATAACGTTATACCATATAACGTAAAACTATATAACGTAATACGTTATAACGTTATACCATATAACGTTATACTATATAACGTAATACGTTATAACGTTATACCATATAACGTTATACTATATAACACAATACGTTGTAACGTTATACCATATAACGTTATACCATATAACGTATTACGTTATAACGTTATACCATATAACGTATTACGATATAACGTTATACTATATAACGTAATACGTTGTAACGTTATACCATATAACGCTATACTATATAACGTAATAGGTTATAACGTTATACCATATAAGGTTATACTATATAACGTAATACCTTATAACGCTATACTATATAACGTAATACGTTATAACGTTATACCATATAACGTATTAGGTTATGACGTTATACCATATAACGCTATACTATGGAACGTAATACGTTATAACGTTATACCAAACAGCGTATTACGTTATAACGTTATACCATATAACGTATTACGTTATAACGTTATACCATATAGCGTTATACTACATAACGTAATACGTTATAACGTTATACCATATAACGTTATACTATATAACGTAATACGTTATAACGTTATACCATATAACGTTATACTATATAACGTAATACGTCATAACATTATACCATATAACGTCATACCGTATAACGTTATACTATATAACGTATTACGTTATAACGTAATACCATATAACGTTATACTATAAAAGGTAATACGATATAACGTTATACTATATAAAGTAATGCGTTATAACGTTATACCATATAACGTATTAGGTTATAACGTTATGCCATATAACGTTATACTATATAACGTAATACGTTATAACGTTATACCATATAACGCTATACTATATAACATAATGTGTTGTAACGTTATACCATATAACGTTATACCATATAACGTATTACGTTATAACGTTATACCATATAGCGTTATACTATATAACGTAATACGTTATAACGTTATACCATATAACGTTATACTATATAACGTAATACGTTATGTCGTTATACCATAAGACGTTATACTATATAACGTAATACCATATAACGCTATACTATATAACGTAATACGTTATAACGTTATACCATATAACGTATTAGGTTATGACGTTATACCATATAACGCTATACTATGGAACGTAATACGTTATAACGTTATACCAAACAGCGTATTACGTTATAACGTTATACCATATAACGTATTACGTTATAACGTTATACCATATAGCGTTATACTACATAACGTAATACGTTATAACGTTATACCATATAACGTTATACTATATAACGTAATACGTTATAACGTTATACCATATAACGTTATATTATATAACATAATACGTTGTACCGTTATACCATATAACGTTATACCATATAACGTTATATTATATAACATAATACGTTGTACCGTTATACCATATAACGTTATACCATATAACGTATTACGTTATAACGTTATACCATATAACGTATTACGATATAACCTTATACCATATAACGTTATACCATGTAACTTATACGTTATAACGTCATACTATATAACTTATACGTTATAACGTTATACTATATAACGTAATACGTTGTAACGTTATACCATATAACGCTATACTATATAACGTAATAGGTTATAACGTTATACCATATAAGGTTATACTATATAACGTAATACCTTATAACGTTATGCCATATAACGTATTACGTTATAACGGTATACCAAATAACGTTATACTACATAACGTAATACGTCATAACATTATACCATATAACGTCATACCGTATAACGTTATACTATATAACGTATTACGTTATAACGTAATACCATATAACCTTATACTATATAAGGTAATACGATATAACGTTATACTATATAAAGTAATGCGTTATAACGTTATACCATATAACGTATTAGGTTATAACGTTATACCATATAACGTATTAGGTTATAACGTTATACCATATAACGTTATACTATATAACGTAATACGTTATAACGTTATACCATATAACGTTATACTATATAACATAATACGTTGTAACGTTATACCATATAACGTTATACCATATAACGTATTACGTTATAACGTCATACCATATAGCGTTATACTATATAACGTAATACGTTATAACGTTATACCATATAACGTTATACTATATAACGTAATACGTTATAACGTTATACCATATAACGTTATACTATATATCATAATACGTTGTAACGTTATACCATATAGCGTTATACCATGTAACTTATATGTTATAACGTCATACTATATAACTTATACGTTATAACGTTATACTATATAACGTAATACGTTGTAACGTTATACCATATAACGCTATACTATATAACGTAATAGGTTATAACGTTATACCATATAAGGTTATACTATATAACGTAATACTTTATAACGTTATACCATATAACGTTATACCATATAACGTTATACCATATAACGTAATACGTTATAACGTTATACCATATAACGTTATACTATATAACGTAATACCATATAACGTTATACCATATAACGTTATACCATATAACGTTATACCATATAACGTATTACGTCATAACGTTATACCATATAACGTATTACGATATAACGCTATACCATATAACGTTATACTATATAACGTAATACGTTATAACGTTATACCATAAGACGTTATACTATATAACGTAATACCATATAACGCTATACTATATAACGTAATAGGTTATAACGTTATACCATATAACGTTATGCCATATAACGTATTACGTTATAACGGTATACCAAATAACGTTATACTATATAACGTAATACGTCATAACATTATACCATATAGCGTCATACCGTATAACGTTATACTATATAACGTATTAGGTTATAACGTTATACCATATAACGTATTAGGTTATGACGTTATACCATATAACGCTATACTATGGAACGTAATACGTTATAACGTTATACCAAACAGCGTATTACGTTATAACGTTATACCATATAACGTATTACGTTATAACGTTATACCATATAGCGTTATACTACATAACGTAATACGTTATAACGTTATACCATATAACGTTATACTATATAACGTAATACGTTATAACGTTATACCATATAACGTTATATTATATAACATAATACGTTGTACCGTTATACCATATAACGTTATACCATATAACGTATTACGTTATAACGTTATACCATATAACGTATTACGATATAACCTTATACCATATAACGTTATACCATGTAACTTATACGTTATAACGTCATACTATATAACTTATACGTTATAACGTTATACTATATAACATAATACGTTGTAACGTTATACCATATAACGTTATACCATATAGCGTATTACGTTATAACGTTATACCATATAGCGTTATACTATATAACGTAATACGTTATAACGTTATACCATATAACGTTATACTATATAACGTAATAGGTTATAACGTTATACCATATAACGTTATACTATATAACATAATACGTTGTAACGTTATACCATATAACGTTATACCATATAACGTATTACGTTATAACGTTATACCATATAACGTATTACGATATAACGTTATACCATATAACGTTATACCGTGTAACTTATACGTTATAACGTCATACTATATAACTTATACGTTATAACGTTATACTATATAACGTAATACGTTGTAACGTTATACCATATGACGCTATACTGTATAACGTAATAGGTTATAACGTTATACCATATAAGGTTATACTATATAACGTAATACCTTATAACGTTATGCCACATAACGTATTACGTTATAACGGTATACCAAATAACGTTATACTATATAACGTAATACGTCATAACATTATACCATATAACGTCATACCGTATAACGTTATACTATATAACGTATTACGTTATAACGTAATACCATATAACGTTATACTATATAAGGTAATACGATATAACGTTATACCATATAACGTTATACTATATACCGTAATACTTTATACCGTTATACCATATAACGTAATACCATATAACGTTATACCATATAACGTGTTAGGTTATAACGTTATACCATATAACGTTATACTATATAACGTAATACGTTATAACGTTATACCATATAACGTTATACTATATAACATAATACGTTGTAACGTTATACCATATAACGTTATACCAAATAACGTATTACTTTATAACGCTATACCATATAACGTATTACGTTATAACGTTATACCATATAGCGTTATACTATTTAACGTAATACGTTATAACGTTATACCATATAACGTTATACTATATAACGTAATACGTTATAACGTTATACCATATAACGTTATACTATATAACATAATACGTTGTAACGTTATACCATATAACGTTATACCATATAACGTATTACGTTATAACGTTATACCATATAGCGTTATACTATATAACGTAATACGTTATAACGTTATACCATATAACGTTATACTATATACCGTAATACTTTATACCGTTATACCATATAACGTAATACCATATAACGTTATACCATATAACGTGTTAGGTTATAACGTTATGCCATATAACGTTATACTATATAACGTAATACGTTATAACGTTATACCATATAACGATATACTATATAACATAATACGTTGTAACGTTATACCATATAACGTTATACCATATAACGTATTACGTTATAACGTTATACCATATAGCGTTATACTATATAACGTAATACGTTATAACGTTATACCATATAACGTTATACCATGTAACTTATACGTTATAACGTCATACTATATAACTTATACGTTATAACGTTATACTATATAACGTAATACGTTGTAACGTTATACCATATGACGCTATACTATATAACGTAATAGGTTATAACGTTATACCATATAAGGTTATACTATATAACATAATACGTTGTAACGTTATACCATATAACGTTATACCATATAACGTATTACGTTATAACGTTATACCATATAGCGTTATACTATATAACGTATTACGTTATAACGTTATACCATATAGCGTTATACTATATAACGTAATACGTTATAACGTTATACTATATAAAGTAATACGTTGTAACGTTATACCATATGACGCTATACTATATAACGTAATAGGTTATAACGTTATACCATATAAGGTTATACTATATAACGTAATACCTTATAACGTTATGCCATATAACGTATTACGTTATAACGGTATACCAAATAACGTTATACTATATAACGTAATACGTCATAACATTATACCTTATAACGTCATACCGTATAACGTTATACTATATAACGTATTACGTTATAACGTAATACCATATAACGTTATACTATATAAGGTAATGCGATATAACGTTATACTATATAAAGTAATGCGTTATAACGTTATACCATATAACGTATTAGGTTATAACGTTATACCATATAACGTTATACTATATAACGTAATACGTTATAACGTTATACCATATAGCGTTATACAATTTAACGTAATACGTTATAACGTTATACCATATAACGTTATACTATATAACGTAATACGTTATAACGTTATACCATATAACGTTATACTATATGACATAATACGTTGTAACGTTATACCATATAACGTTATACCATATAACGTATTACGTTATAACGTTATACCATATAACGTTATACTATATAACGTAATACGTTATAACGTTATACCATATAACGTTATACTATATACCGTAACACTTTATACCGTTATACCATATAACGTAATACCATATAACGTTATACCATATAACGTATTAGGTTATAACGTTATGCCATATAACGTTATACTATATAACGTAATACGTTATAACGTTATACCATATAACGTTATACTATATACCGTAATACTTTATACCGTTATACCATATAACGTAATACCATATAACGTTAAACTATATAACGTAATACGTTATAACGTTATACCATATAGCGTTATACTATTTAACGTAATACGTTATAACGTTATACCATATAACGTTATACTATATAACGTAATACGTTATAACGTTATACCATATAACGTTATACTATATGACATAATACGTTGTAACGTTATACCATATAACGTTATACCATATAACGTATTACGTTATAACGTTATACCATATAGCGTTATACTATATAACGTAATACGTTATAACGTTATACCATATAACGTTATACCAAATAACGTATTACTTTATAACGTTATACCATATAACGTATTACGTTATAACGTTATACCATATAGCGTTATACAATTTAACGTAATACGTTATAACGTTATACCATATAACGTTATACTATATAACGTAATACGTTATAACGTTATACCATATAACGTTATACTATATGACATAATACGTTGTAACGTTATACCATATAACGTTATACCATATAACGTATTACGTTATAACGTTATACCATATAGCGTTATACTATATAACGTAATACGTTATAACGTTATACCATATAACGTTATACTATATACCGTAACACTTTATACCGTTATACCATATAACGTAATACCATATAACGTTATACCATATAACGTATTAGGTTATAACGTTATGCCATATAACGTTATACTATATAACGTAATACGTTATAACGTTATACCATATAACGTTATACTATATAACATAATACGTTGTAACGTTATACCATATAACGTTATACCATATAACGTATTACGTAATAACGTTATACCATATAGCGTTATACTATATAACGTAATACGTTATAACGTTATACCATATAACGTTATACTATATAACGTAATACGTTATAACGTTATACCATATAACGTTATACTATATAACATAATACGTTGTAACGTTATACCATATAACGTTATACCAAATAACGTATTACTTTATAACGTTATACCATATAACGTATTACGTTATAATGTTATACCATATAGCGTTATACTATATAACGTAATACGTTATAACGTTATACCATATAACGTTATACTATATACCGTAATACTTTATACCGTTATACCATATAACGTAATACCATATAACGTTAAACTATATAACGTAATACGTTATAACGTTATACCATATAGCGTTATACTATTTAACGTAATACGTTATAACGTTATACCATATAACGTTATACTATATAACGTAATACGTTATAACGTTATACCATATAACGTTATACTATATAACATAATACGTTGTAACGTTATACCATATAACGTTAAACTATATAACGTAATACGTTATAACGTTATACCATATAACGTTATACTATATAACATAATACGTTGTAACGTTATACCATATAACGTATTACGTTATAACGTTATACCATACAGCGTTATACTATTTAACGTAATACGTTATAACGTTATACCATATAACGTTATACTATATAACGTAATACGTTATAACGTTATACCATATAACGTTATACTATATAACATAATACGTTGTAACGTTATACCATATAACGTTAAACTATATAACGTAATACGTTATAACGTTATACCATATAACGTTATACTATATAACATAATACGTTGTAACGTTATACCATATAACGTATTACGTTATAACGTTATACCATATAACGTATTACGATATAACGTTATACCATATAACGTTATACCATGTAACTTATACGTTATAACGTCATACTATATAACTTATACGTTATAACGTTATACTATATAACGTAATACGTTGTAACGTTATACCATATAACGCTATACTATATAACGTAATAGGTTATAACGTTATACCATATAAGGTTATACTATATAACGTAATACTTTATACCGTTATACCATATAACGTAATGCCATATAACGTTAAACTATATAACGTAATACGTTATAACGTTATACCATATAACGAGATATTATATACCGTAATACTTTATAACGTTATACCATATAACGTTAAACTATATAACATAATACGTTGTAACGTTATACCATATAACGTTAAACTATATAACGTAATACGTTATAACGTTATACCATATAACGTTATACTATATAACATAATACGTTGTAACGTTATACCATATAACGTATTATGTTATAACGTTATACCATACAGCGTTATACTATTTAACGTAATACGTTATAACGTTATACCATATAACGTTATACTATATAACGTAATACGTTATAACGTTATACCATATAACGTTATACTATATAACATAATACGTTGTAACGTTATACCATATAACGTTAAACTATATAACGTAATACGTTATAACGTTATACCATATAACGTTATACTATATAACATAATACGTTGTAACGTTATACCATATAACGTATTACGTTATAACGTTATACCATATAACGTATTACGATATAACGTTATACCATATAACGTTATACCATGTAACTTATATGTTATAACGTCATACTATATAACTTATACGTTATAACGTTATACTATATAACGTAATACGTTGTAACGTTATACCATATAACGCTATACTATATAACGTAATAGGTTATAACGTTATACCATATAAGGTTATACTATATAACGTAATACTTTATAACGTTATACCATATAACGTTATACCATATAACGTAATACGTTATAACGTTATACCATATAACGTTATACTATATAACGTAATACCATATAACGTTATACCATATAACGTTATACCATATAACGTTATACCATATAACGTATTACGTCATAACGTTATACCATATAACGTATTACGATATAACGCTATACCATATAACGTTATACTATATAACGTAATACGTTATAACGTTATACCATAAGACGTTATACTATATAACGTAATACCATATAACGCTATACTATATAACGTAATACGTTATAACGTTATACCATATAACGTATTAGGTTATGACGTTATACCATATAACGTTATACTATGGAACGTAATACGTTATAACGTTATACCAATCAGCGTATTACGTTATAACGTTATACCATATAACGTATTACGTTATAACGTTATACCATATAGCGTTATACTACATAATGTAATACGTTATAACGTTATACCATATAACGTAAAACTATATAACGTAATACGTTATAACGTTATACCATATAACGTTATACTATATAACGTAATACGTTATAACGTTATACCATATAACGTTATACTATATAACACAATACGTTGTAACGTTATACCATATAACGTTATACCATATAACGTATTACGTTATAACGTTATACCATATAACGTATTACGATATAACGTTATACCTTATAACGTTATGCCATATAACGTATTACGTTATAACGGTATACCAAATAACGTTATACTATATAACGTAATACGTCATAACATTATACCATATAACGTCATACCGTATAACGTTATACTATATAACGTATTACGTTATAACGTAATACCATATAACGTTATACTATATAAGGTAATACGATATAACGTTATACTATATAAAGTAATGCGTTATAACGTTATACCATATAACGTATTAGGTTATAACGTTATGCCACATAACGTTATACTATATAACGTAATACGTTATAACGTTATACCATATAACGTTATACTATATAACATAATGTGTTGTAACGTTATACCATATAACGTTATACCATATAACGTATTACGTTATAACGTTATACCATATAGCGTTATACTATATAACGTATTACGTTATAACGTTTTACCATATAACGTTATACTATATAACGTAATACGTTATAACGTTATACCATAAGACGTTATACTATATAACGTAATACCATATAACGCTATACTATATAACGTAATACGTTATAACGTTATACCATATAACGTATTAGGTTATGACGTTACACCATATAACGCTATACTATGGAACGTAATACGTTATAACGTTATACCAAACAGCGTATTACGTTATAACGTTATACCATATAACGTATTACGTTATAACGTTATACCATATAGCGTTATACTACATAACGTAATACGTTATAACGTTATACCATATAACGTTAAACTATATAACGTAATACGTTATAACGTTAAACCATATAACGTTATACTATATAACGTAATACGTTATAACGTTATACCATATAACGTTATACTATATAACACAATACGTTGTAACGTTATACCATATAACGTTATACCATATAACGTATTACGTTATAACGTTATACCATATAACGTATTACGATATAACGTTATACCATATAACGTTATACCATGTAACTTATACGTTATAACGTCATACTATATAACTTATACGTTATAACGTTATACTATATAACGTAATACGTTGTAACGTTATACCATATAACGCTATACTATATAACGTAATAGGTTATAACGTTATACCATATAACGTTATGCCATATAACGTATTACGTTATAACGGTATACCAAATAACGTTATACTATATAACGTAATACGTCATAACATTATACCATATAACGTCATACCGTATAACGTTATACTATATAACGTATTACGTTATAACGTAATACCATATAACGTTATACTATATAAGGTAATACGATATAACGTTATACTATATAAAGTAATGCGTTATAACGTTATACCATATAACGTATTAGGTTATAACGTTATGCCATATAACGTTATACTATATAACGTAATACGTTATAACGTTATACCATATAACGTTATACTATATAACATAATACGTTGTAACGTTACACCATATAACGTTATACCATATAACGTATTACGTTATAACGTTATACCATATAGCGTTATACTATATAACGTAATACGTTATAACGTTATACCATATAACGTTATACTATATAACGTAATAGGTTATAACGTTATACCATATAACGTTATACTATATAACATAATACGTTGTAACGTTATACCATATAACGTTATACCATATAACGTATTACGTTATAACGTTATACCATATAACGTATTACGATATAACGTTATACCATATAACGTTATACCATGTAACTTATACGTTATAACGTCATACTATATAACTTATACGTTATAACGTTATACTATATAACGTAATACGTTGTAACGTTATACCATATGACGCTATACTGTATAACGTAATAGGTTATAACGTTATACCATATAAGGTTATACTATATAACGTAATACCTTATAACGTTATGCCACATAACGTATTACGTTATAACGGTATACCAAATAACGTTATACTATATAACGTAATACGTCATAACATTATACCATATAACGTCATACCGTATAACGTTATACTATATAACGTATTACGTTATAACGTAATACCATATAACGTTATACTATATAAGGTAATACGATATAACGTTATACCATATAACGTTATACTATATACCGTAATACTTTATACCGTTATACCATATAACGTAATACCATATAACGTTATACCATATAACGTGTTAGGTTATAACGTTATACCATATAACGTTATACTATATAACGTAATACGTTATAACGTTATACCATATAACGTTATACTATATAACATAATACGTTGTAACGTTATACCATATAACGTTATACCAAATAACGTATTACTTTATAACGCTATACCATATAACGTATTACGTTATAACGTTATACCATATAGCGTTATACTATTTAACGTAATACGTTATAACGTTATACCATATAACGTTATACTATATAACGTAATACGTTATAACGTTATACCATATAACGATATACTATATAACATAATACGTTGTAACGTTATACCATATAACGTTATACCATATAACGTATTACGTTATAACGTTATACCATATAGCGTTATACTATATAACGTAATACGTTATAACGTTATACCATATAACGTTATACTATATACCGTAATACTTTATACCGTTATACCATATAACGTAATACCATATAACGTTATACCATATAACGTGTTAGGTTATAACGTTATGCCATATAACGTTATACTATATAACGTAATACGTTATAACGTTATACCATATAACGATATACTATATAACATAATACGTTGTAACGTTATACCATATAACGTTATACCATATAACGTATTACGTTATAACGTTATACCATATAGCGTTATACTATATAACGTAATACGTTATAACGTTATACCATATAACGTTATACCATGTAACTTATACGTTATAACGTCATACTATATAACTTATACGTTATAACGTTATACTATATAACGTAATACGTTGTAACGTTATACCATATGACGCTATACTATATAACGTAATAGGTTATAACGTTATACCATATAAGGTTATACTATATAACATAATACGTTGTAACGTTATACCATATAACGTTATACCATATAACGTATTACGTTACAACGTTATACCATATAGCGTTATACTATATAACGTATTACGTTATAACGTTATACCATATAGCGTTATACTATATAACGTAATACGTTATAACGTTATACTATATAACGTAATACGTTGTAACGTTATACCATATGACGCTATACTATATAACGTAATAGGTTATAACGTTATACCATATAAGGTTATACTATATAACGTAATACCTTATAACGTTATACCAAATAACGTATTACTTTATAACGCTATACCATATAACGTATTACGTTATAACGTTATACCATATAGCGTTATACTACATAACGTAATACGTTATAACGTTATACCATATAACGTTATACTATATAACGTAATACGTTATAACGTTATACCATATAACGTTATATTATATAACATAATACGTTGTACCGCTATACCATATAACGTTATACCATATAACGTATTACGTTATAACGTTATACCATATAACGTATTACGATATAACGTTATACCATATAACGTTATACCATGTAACTTATACGTTATAACGTCATACTATATAACTTATACGTTATAACGTTATACTATATAACGTAATACGTTGTAACGTTATACCATATAACGCTATACTATATAACGTAATAGGTTATAACGTTATACCATATAACGTTATGCCATATAACGTATTACGTTATAACGGTATACCAAATAACGTTATACTATATAACGTAATACGTCATAACATTATACCATATAACGTCATACCGTATAACGTTATACTATATAACGTATTACGTTATAACGTAATACCATATAACGTTATACTATATAAGGTAATACGATATAACGTTATACTATATAAAGTAATGCGTTATAACGTTATACCATATAACGTATTAGGTTATAACGTTATGCCATATAACGTTATACTATATAACGTAATACGTTATAACGTTATACCATATAACGTTATACTATATAACATAATACGTTGTAACGTTATACCATATAACGTTATACCATATAACGTATTACGTTATAACGTTATACCATATAGCGTTATACTATATAACGTAATACGTTATAACGTTATACCATATAACGTTATACTATATAACGTAATAGGTTATAACGTTATACCATATAACGTTATACTATATAACATAATACGTTGTAACGTTATACCATATAACGTTATACCATATAACGTATTACGTTATAACGTTATACCATATAACGTATTACGATATAACGTTATACCATATAACGTTATACCATGTAACTTATACGTTATAACGTCATACTATATAACTTATACGTTATAACGTTATACTATATAACGTAATACGTTGTAACGTTATACCATATGACGCTATACTGTATAACGTAATAGGTTATAACGTTATACCATATAAGGTTATACTATATAACGTAATACCTTATAACGTTATGCCACATAACGTATTACGTTATAACGGTATACCAAATAACGTTATACTATATAACGTAATACGTCATAACATTATACCATATAACGTCATACCGTATAACGTTATACTATATAACGTATTACGTTATAACGTAATACCATATAACGTTATACTATATAAGGTAATACGATATAACGTTATACCATATAACGTTATACTATATACCGTAATACTTTATACCGTTATACCATATAACGTAATACCATATAACGTTATACCATATAACGTGTTAGGTTATAACGTTATACCATATAACGTTATACTATATAACGTAATACGTTATAACGTTATACCATATAACGTTATACTATATAACATAATACGTTGTAACGTTATACCATATAACGTTATACCAAATAACGTATTACTTTATAACGCTATACCATATAACGTATTACGTTATAACGTTATACCATGTAACTTATATGTTATAACGTCATACTATATAACTTATACGTTATAACGTTATACTATATAACGTAATACGTTGTAACGTTATACCATATAACGCTATACTATATAACGTAATAGGTTATAACGTTATACCGTATAAGGTTATACTATATAACGTAATACTTTATAACGTTATACCATATAACGTTATACCATATAACGTAATACGTTATAACGTTATACCATATAACGTTATACTATATAACGTAATACCATATAACGTTATACCATATAACGTTATACCATATAACGTTATACCATATAACGTATTACGTCATAACGTTATACCATATAACGTATTACGATATAACGCTATACCATATAACGTTATACTATATAACGTAATACGTTATAACGTTATACCATAAGACGTTATACTATATAACGTAATACCATATAACGCTATACTATATAACGTAATAGGTTATAACGTTATACCATATAACGTTATGCCATATAACGTATTACGTTATAACGGTATACCAAATAACGTTATACTATATAACGTAATACGTCATAACATTATACCATATAACGTCATACCGTATAACGTTATACTATATAACGTATTACGTTATAACGTAATACCATATAACGTTATACTATATAAGGTAATACGATATAACGTTATACTATATAAAGTAATGCGTTATAACGTTATACCATATAACGTATTAGGTTATAACGTTATGCCATATAACGTTATACTATATAACGTAATACGTTATAACGTTATACCATATAACGTTATACTATATAACATAATACGTTGTAACGTTATACCATATAACGTTATACCATATAACGTATTACGTTATAACGTTATACCATATAGCGTTATACTATATAACGTAATACGTTATAACGTTATACCATATAACGTTATACTATATAACGTAATAGGTTATAACGTTATACCATATAACGTTATACTATATAACATAATACGTTGTAACGTTATACCATATAACGTTATACCATATAACGTATTACGTTATAACGTTATACCATATAACGTATTACGATATAATGTTATACCATATAACGTTATACCATGTAACTTATACGTTATAACGTCATACTATATAACTTATACGTTATAACGTTATACTATATAACGTAATACGTTGTAACGTTATACCATATGACGCTATACTGTATAACGTAATAGGTTATAACGTTATACCATATAAGGTTATACTATATAACGTAATACCTTATAACGTTATGCCACATAACGTATTACGTTATAACGGTATACCAAATAACGTTATACTATATAACGTAATACGTCATAACATTATACCATATAACGTCATACCGTATAACGTTATACTATATAACGTATTACGTTATAACGTAATACCATATAACGTTATACTATATAAGGTAATACGATATAACGTTATACCATATAACGTTATACTATATACCGTAATACTTTATACCGTTATACCATATAACGTAATACCATATAACGTTATACCATATAACGTGTTAGGTTATAACGTTATACCATATAACGTTATACTATATAACGTAATACGTTATAACGTTATACCATATAACGTTATACTATATAACATAATACGTTGTAACGTTATACCATATAACGTTATACCAAATAACGTATTACTTTATAACGCTATACCATATAACGTATTACGTTATAACGTTATACCATATAGCGTTATACTATTTAACGTAATACGTTATAACGTTATACCATATAACGTTATACTATATAACGTAATACGTTATAACGTTATACCATATAACGTTATACTATATAACATAATACGTTGTAACGTTATACCATATAACGTTATACCATATAACGTATTACGTTATAACGTTATACCATAAGACGTTATACTATATAACGTAATACCATATAACGCTATACTATATAACGTAATAGGTTATAACGTTATACCATATAACGTTATGCCATATAACGTATTACGTTATAACGGTATACCAAATAACGTTATACTATATAACGTAATACGTCATAACATTATACCATATAACGTCATACCGTATAACGTTATACTATATACCGTAATACTTTATACCGTTATACCATATAACGTAATACCATATAACGTTATACCATATAACGTGTTAGGTTATAACGTTATGCCATATAACGTTATACTATATAACGTAATACGTTATAACGTTATACCATATAACGATATACTATATAACATAATACGTTGTAACGTTATACCATATAACGTTATACCATATAACGTATTACGTTATAACGTTATACCATATAGCGTTATACTATATAACGTAATACGTTATAACGTTATACCATATAACGTTATACCATGTAACTTATACGTTATAACGTCATACTATATAACTTATACGTTATAACGTTATACTATATAACGTAATACGTTGTAACGTTATACCATATGACGCTATACTATATAACGTAATAGGTTATAACGTTATACCATATAAGGTTATACTATATAACATAATACGTTGTAACGTTATACCATATAACGTTATACCATATAACGTATTACGTTATAACGTTATACCATATAGCGTTATACTATATAACGTATTACGTTATAACGTTATACCATATAGCGTTATACTGTATAACGTAATACGTTATAACGTTATACTATATAACGTAATACGTTGTAACGTTATACCATATGACGCTATACTATATAACGTAATAGGTTATAACGTTATACCATACAAGGTTATACTATATAACGTAATACCTTATAACGTTATGCCATATAACGTATTACGTTATAACGGTATACCAAATAACGTTATACTATATAACGTAATACGTCATAACATTATACCATATAACGTCATACCGTATAACGTTATACTATATAACGTAATACGTTATAACGTTATACCATATAACGTTATACTATATATCATAATACGTTGTAACGTTATACCATATAGCGTTATACCATGTAACTTATATGTTATAACGTCATACTATATAACTTATACGTTATAACGTTATACTATATAACGTAATACGTTGTAACGTTATACCATATAACGCTATACTATATAACGTAATAGGTTATAACGTTATACCATATAAGGTTATACTATATAACGTAATACTTTATAACGTTATACCATATAACGTTATACCATATAACGTAATACGTTATAACGTTATACCATATAACGTTATACTATATAACGTAATACGATATAACGTTATACCATATAACGTTATACCATATAACGTTATACCATATAACGTATTACGTCATAACGTTATACCATATAACGTATTACGATATAACGCTATACCATATAACGTTATACTATATAACGTAATACGTTATAACGTTATACCATAAGACGTTATACTATATAACGTAATACCATATAACGCTATACTATATAACGTAATAGGTTATAACGTTATACCATATAACGTTATGCCATATAACGTATTACGTTATAACGGTATACCAAATAACGTTATACTATATAACGTAATACGTCATAACATTATACCATATAACGTCATACCGTATAACGTTATACTATATAACGTATTACGTTATAACGTAATACCATATAACGTTATACTATATAAGGTAATACGATATAACGTTATACTATATAAAGTAATGCGTTATAACGTTATACCATATAACGTATTAGGTTATAACGTTATGCCATATAACGTTATACTATATAACGTAATACGTTATAACGTTATACCATATAACGTTATACTATATAACATAATACGTTGTAACGTTATACCATATAACGTTATACCATATAACGTATTACGTTATAACGTTATACCATATAGCGTTATACTATATAACGTAATACGTTATAACGTTATACCATATAACGTTATACTATATAACGTAATAGGTTATAACGTTATACCATATAACGTTATACTATATAACATAATACGTTGTAACGTTATACCATATAACGTTATACCATATAACGTTATACCATATAACGTATTACGTTATAACGTTATACCATATAACGTATTACGATATAACGTTATACCATATAACGTTATACCATGTAACTTATACGTTATAACGTCATACTATATAACTTATACGTTATAACGTTATACTATATAACGTAATACGTTGTAACGTTATACCATATGACGCTATACTGTATAACGTAATAGGTTATAACGTTATACCATATAAGGTTATACTATATAACGTAATACCTTATAACGTTATGCCACATAACGTATTACGTTATAACGGTATACCAAATAACGTTATACTATATAACGTAATACGTCATAACATTATACCATATAACGTCATACCGTATAACGTTATACTATATAACGTATTACGTTATAACGTAATACCATATAACGTTATACTATATAAGGTAATACGATATAACGTTATACCATATAACGTTATACTATATACCGTAATACTTTATACCGTTATACCATATAACGTAATACCATATAACGTTATACCATATAACGTGTTAGGTTATAACGTTATACCATATAACGTTATACTATATAACGTAATACGTTATAACGTTATACCATATAACGTTATACTATATAACATAATACGTTGTAACGTTATACCATATAACGTTATACCAAATAACGTATTACTTTATAACGCTATACCATATAACGTATTACGTTATAACGTTATACCATATAGCGTTATACTATTTAACGTAATACGTTATAACGTTATACCATATAACGTTATACTATACAACGTAATACGTTATAACGTTATACCATATAACGTTATACTATATAACATAATACGTTGTAACGTTATACCATATAACGTTATACCATATAACGTATTACGTTATAACGTTATACCATATAGCGTTATACTATATAACGTAATACGTTATAACGTTATACCATATAACGTTATACTATATACCGTAATACTTTATACCGTTATACCATATAACGTAATACCATATAACGTTATACCATATAACGTGTTAGGTTATAACGTTATGCCATATAACGTTATACTATATAACGTAATACGTTATAACGTTATACCATATAACGATATACTATATAACATAATACGTTGTAACGTTATACCATATAACGTTATACCATATAACGTATTACGTTATAACGTTATACCATATAGCGTTATACTATATAACGTAATACGTTATAACGTTATACCATATAACGTTATACCATGTAACTTATACGTTATAACGTCATACTATATAACTTATACGTTATAACGTTATACTATATAACGTAATACGTTGTAACGTTATACCATATGACGCTATACTATATAACGTAATAGGTTATAACGTTATACCATATAAGGTTATACTATATAACATAATACGTTGTAACGTTATACCATATAACGTTATACCATATAACGTATTACGTTATAACGTTATACCATATAGCGTTATACTATATAACGTATTACGTTATAACGTTATACCATATAGCGTTATACTATATAACGTAATACGTTATAACGTTATACTATATAACGTAATACGTTGTAACGTTATACCATATGACGCTATACTATATAACGTAATAGGTTATAACGTTATACCATATAAGGTTATACTATATAACGTAATACCTTATAACGTTATGCCATATAACGTATTACGTTATAACGGTATACCAAATAACGTTATACTATATAACTTAATACGTCATAACATTATACCATATAACGTCATACCGTATAACGTTATACTATATAACGTATTACGTTATAACGTAATACCATATAACGTTATACTATATAAGGTAATACGATATAACGTTATACTATATAAAGTAATGCGTTATAACGTTATACCATATAACGTATTAGGTTATAACGTTATACCATATAACGTTATACTATATAACGTAATACGTTATAACGTTATACCATATAGCGTTATACAATTTAACGTAATACGTTATAACGTTATACCATATAACGTTATACTATATAACGTAATACGTTATAACGTTATACCATATAACGTTATACTATATGACATAATACGTTGTAACGTTATACCATATAACGTTATACCATATAACGTATTACGTTATAACGTTATACCATATAGCGTTATACTATATAACGTAATACGTTATAACGTTATACCATATAACGTTATACTATATGACATAATACGTTGTAACGTTATACCATATAACGTTATACCATATAACGTATTACGTTATAACGTTATACCATATAGCGTTATACTATATAACGTAATACGTTATAACGTTATACCATATAACGTTATACCAAATAACGTATTACTATATAACGTTATACCATATAACGTATTACGTTATAACGTTATACCATATAGCGTTATACAATTTAACGTAATACGTTATAACGTTATACCATATAACGTTATACTATATAACGTAATACGTTATAACGTTATACCATATAACGTTATACTATATGACATAATACGTTGTAACGTTATACCATATAACGTTATACCATATAACGTATTACGTTATAACGTTATACCATATAGCGTTATACTATATAACGTAATACGTTATAACGTTATACCATATAACGTTATACTATATACCGTGACACTTTATACCGTTATACCATATAACGTAATACCATATAACGTTATACCATATAACGTATTAGGTTATAACGTTATGCCATATAACGTTATACTATATAACGTAATACGTTATAACGTTATACCATATAACGTTATACTATATAACATAATACGTTGTAACGTTATACCATATAACGTTATACCATATAACGTATTACGTAATAACGTTATACCATATAGCGTTATACTATATAACGTAATACGTTATAACGTTATACCATATAACGTTATACTATATAACGTAATACGTTATAACGTTATACCATATAACGTTATACTATATAACATAATACGTTGTAACGTTATACCATATAACGTTATACCAAATAACGTATTACTTTATAACGTTATACCATATAACGTATTACGTTATAACGTTATACCATATAGCGTTATACTATATAACGTAATACGTTATAACGTTATACCATATAACGTTATACTATATAACGTAATACGTTATAACGTTATACCATATAACGTTATACTATATAACATAATACGTTGTAACGTTATACCATATAACGTTATACCATATAACGTATTACGTTATAACGTTATACCATATAACGTATTACGTTATAATGTTATACCATATAGCGTTATACTATATAACGTAATACGTTATAACGTTATACCATATAACGTTATACTATATACCGTAATACTTTATACCGTTATACCATATAACGTAATACCATATAACGTTAAACTATATAACGTAATACGTTATAACGTTATACCATACAGCGTTATACTATTTAACGTAATACGTTATAACGTTATACCATATAACGTTATACTATATAACGTAATACGTAATAACGTTATACCATATAACGTTATACTATATAACATAATACGTTGTAACGTTATACCATATAACGTTATACTATATAACGTAATACGTTATAACGTTATACCATATAACGTTATACTATATAACATAATACGTTGTAACGTTATACCATATAACGTTAAACTATATAACGTAATACGTTATAACGTTATACCATATAACGTTATACTATATAACATAATACGTTGTAACGTTATACCATATAACGTATTACGTTATAACGTTATACCATACAGCGTTATACTATTTAACGTAATACGTTATAACGTTATACCATATAACGTTATACTATATAACGTAATACGTTATAACGTTATACCATATAACGTTATACTATATAACATAATACGTTGTAACGTTATACCATATAACGTTAAACTATATAACGTAATACGTTATAACGTTATACCATATAACGTTATACTATATAACATAATACGTTGTAACGTTATACCATATAACGTATTACGTTATAACGTTATACCATATAACGTATTACGATATAACGTTATACCATATAACGTTATACCATGTAACTTATACGTTATAACGTCATACTATATAACTTATACGTTATAACGTTATACTATATAACGTAATACGTTGTAACGTTATACCATATAACGCTATACTATATAACGTAATAGGTTATAACGTTATACCATATAAGGTTATACTATATAACGTAATACTTTATACCGTTATACCATATAACGTAATGCCATATAACGTTAAACTATATAACGTAATACGTTATAACGTTATACCATATAACGAGATATTATATACCGTAATACTTTATAACGTTATACCATATAACGTTAAACTATATAACGTAATACGTTATAACGTTTTGCCATATAACGAGATACTATATACAGTAATACCATATAACGTTATGCTATATAACGTAATACGTTACAACGTTATACCATATAACGTATTAGGTTATAACGTTATACTATATAACGTTATACTATATAACGTGATACGTTATAACGTTATACCAAATAACGTATTACTTTATAACGTTATACCATATAACGTATTACGTTATAACGTTATACCATATAGCGTTATACTATATAACGTAATACGTTATAACGTTATACCATATAACATTATACCATATAACGTCATACCGTATAACGTTATACTATATAACGTATTACGTTATAACGTAATACCATAT